>NC_136482.1:40595779-40618279 GCF_053919585.1 Euprymna scolopes
TAGTATTTAATTGTGCATAGCTTTTTTTCGACTCTTCTGGATATGTCTTAGGGCAGTACTTATGCTTAATAATTTAATTGAAATAGGCAGCCAACTTTAATCACCGTTCATTTTCACAAGATAAGGGCTGTTTTTATTTACTGTTTTCTAACAAGAAACCGTAATTGCTAATAATAAGTTAGACTGCATATAGTTATTATATGTACTGATTCAATATTATAAATATATATATATATATATATATACATATATATATGTTATTGCATAGTGTGTGTCTATAGGAAGCACGCCATAATAGATCAAAATTAAAGTTTCGTAATTTACAAGTATATAATACGCAAATTATAAATAATTATTTATAAGAATACTTATATAATAAATTGATTCTTAACGAATTTCACATATCATTTATTCAGAATGAAACAAATAACTTAATATTTGTAAATGTTATTAGAAAAAACAGAAAATGTATGATTCGTCTCATACAAAAGGAAATTTAAATACTAATGCATAGCAAGACAGTTTAATAATATATAATAAGGTACAAAAGTTGTATTCTTATTATATGTTTTAGTGTAAAAACTAATAGACTAATACATACTTTATTTCTACTCTACTAGTACATATCATAAGCCAAATATGCAACATGCAAATATCTAGTTTGTGCCCTCAGTAAACTATCGGATAGCCGTCTCGAAATAATATCAAGAATGTTTCTATTAGAATGTTCAGCGTCTCTTTTAAAATGATCCATTGTTTTAATTTACAACCTAATAGTAAGCATTCAGATAATCAACCAACAGGCTAGAACATTCCACAATAGAGTTCTTAACCAGGTAGGGGAACCTTTCTGTAAACGACAGTAAACTTTGACTTCCTTGATGCGAAGCCATTGACTGGTCGACTGGAATAAACGAACATCATCATATTTTTGTAACTGTCGTCTTCATGTTATGTCATTCAACAACAAAGAATTTGTATTAATAAAACTTTGTGTATAGACTCATCTAAGAATGCGTCGCTATCATCTTAAGAATGCGCCTCCCTCTCAGTATCAAAAAATAATGAATGGTCTTTCATTATGATAAAAGACTGGCCATCCTTATCTGAAAGATATATGGGTTACATAAAGATAATATTTATAGAAACACTTCCAGAATTGTCAACCCGTATGAATGTCAATGTCTCCTCTATCTACATATCAAAATCCCCTCTCAATGGATATTTAAATGTACTCTGCCCCTCTTTTTATGTACCCTGTTTATGTCTATAATATTAATAAGCAATAACAAATATAACATACCTCATCTCTTCCAATATAACACCTATGCAACACATAAATATAAACCCATTAGAGCGAACACAAATACACACACATCGCTGGACCGTTTTCGTTCGAATAAACAGAATTCTTAGAAAAGCGAATATCTTAAATTTATTGGTTAAAAATCTTTACGATATGGGAAGCAAACGCAAAACGTGATTACAAATAATACGTGTAATCATCGACATGTTTCATATATAATATATGTATTATACTAAATAATCAGCGTGACATTAAAACGTATTCATTTACTGTGCACCTTTTGAGCGTCCCAATTTTTATTTTCGGGTTTAAATTATCCAAACAAAGAATTGTTAATACTTTCTGTTTTTTTGTACACCGTTCATATCCGTATTACGTTTAAGTTATTTTCACGTAATTTATTTTATAAATAAAACTATATTAACCCGTTGACAACCATAAGAGCATTTTACAACGGCAATTTACCCGCCGCGTTCCACTTTTTAAAAATTATTCTCCATTTTTAAATACACCGTTCTTTAAAACATCCATACATTTTATACTACACTACCAACATGAATAAATAACCCCCGAATATATGTTTTTTTTAAATTGCATTACAAATAAATACTCAACGCGACAATAAAACGTATTTTTTACTGTGTACGTTTTCAGTGCCCCAATTGTGTTTTATTAAACGATATATCAAACTTGGGATTTAACTTTAAGTATTATTGTATGTGTTCAGTGCACATTACCCATAAGTATGGCAAACCACTTATAATTCAATGGCTGTAAGTTTATTTCCAAAAATAAGCAATTATAATTCGAGCGACTCATAGAAATCTATCATATTCTTTTTCATTTTAATGTACTTTCATTATATCACAAAAAAACTATTTACTTTACGTTACAAGTGTCACGCTCATACATTAATTCCCTAGCTAATATAACATACTATGCAACGGGCCGCAGGTAGTCTTGCATACTATATGCTTGTAGTGACAAAAAAATTGTAAGTTCATGTACAATGTCAAGAGTGAGATGAACGGATTCTCTAATTTCTTCTGTTAAATTCTTTTAATGTTATATATATATATATATATATATATATATATATATATATATATATATATATTCTTTTAATGTTCTATATATATATATATATATATATTATATATAAAGTTATATGATATTTTTGTAACTATTCTTTTTGTAAAATTATTTCTGCCTTGTCAATTGTATATTTACGTGTTTTATTAATTGCTTAAATTTTCCAGCCTATCATGTATAATGTATTCAACTGAATTTTCATTATAATGTTTATTTTCTGAAACTCTGCATTTTAACCATATTTCCTGTTGAAACGTGAGTCTTTGCAAAGATTTCAAATTTAATCGAATATGATTTTGCAATCAATTTATTTGGCAATTTTTGTAGCTTTTTTTTATAAAGAAATATAAAGAATTTTCGAACAAAAACAGGTTGTTTTAAATTTTAACTTTGCCGTCTTCAATCTAATTGAATCCGTTTTCTCGGGTTTTGTTTCAGATCACGTTCTCTAACGTTGTGTTTGTCTTCTTCAAATATTCCGGCGGTCCCTATTGACAACGTTAAATTATACAATCCACTTCAGCGCCATCACTCCCAAAACTTATTTACAATTCGGCATTCAATAAAGAGATGGGAATTACGGTTCGCTTATCAAGGCATGACGGATATTGTCTGAAAAGACTGGCGTTGGTTGCTGGGAGAAAAGGAAAAAAGTACTTGGTGAAATCGTTGATAAAAGAGGATATTATAAAGAGGCATGAAAGCAAGGGCATGATATTGTTATAAACAGAATTTGTGTCTACGGAAATGTAAAACATAATGTAACGCCATTCATATAAGACAGTGAAAAAGGTGTAGCAAAGAAAATAAGAAAGATACGGAGATTGTCTTCATATATAACTTATAGAACAGGGATACTATTTAATAGAAGAAAACGAACACTATTGCAAACAATCTATTGTGTTCGATAATTTGTTAAACAGCATATAATATTACAGAGTATTAAGTATGTGTCCGCAGGGACCTGGAGATTAAAAAAAATTATTAAAAAACTAAGAAATATTCAGTTGTAGTTAATACTCTTCTGAATATTGAATTTGCATCATAAGGCCAGGCGATACAAAGATTACAATGGGAAAAACATTCAAGAATTCTAGCCGGTCATGACTGACAAAACGAGTATATCTTAACAAGGTGGATCAAGTAAGGGTGTTGGCTCGAAATATCGTTGCATTTTCAGAACTTGGCAAAAAACATCTAAATAAGGTCGGAGTTTCATCGGCGGAAAAGTATGTGTTTACCTCTCAAAATTAAAACACCGTGTGTGTATAATTCCAATCCTTCTATTAGATAAGTAATGCACGCTTTAAATTACTAAGATTTATTTACGTGTGTTAAAAAGTTCAGTGATGCGAATTCCTAATATTTGATAGACTATTACTAAATAAGGAATCATTGAGTGAAACTTGAAATTATTTATATAATAAGAACACAGATTGTTGACCGTAAATCTGTTTAAATGAACCTAATTCTATTGTTCTTAATATGTCATGGTAATACCAGCCATGGCAGAATAAAAAAATAATTAAAATATTCTGAACCAGTGAATAGAGAACTGGGTCTTTGGGGGGGAGTTTTCGCCATCCAAATTACAGTGAAGAAATACTGTCGCCGCCAACGACAAACTATTAGTAAGCGGTTGTTGCGATAACGCAAATTAATCTACAACGATTATCGAAAAGTTGGAGAGTGCTGAAAATCCCAAGAGATTGTTGCCACTCACACTCTAGAATAGCACGAAAAGCTGTTCTAAAAGAAAAGTATTTGATGACGGCCGGTGTGACTACTCTTAGTAAGTAAATAATAATAATAATAATAATGATAATGATAATGATAATGATAATAATAATGATGATGATGATGATGATTATGATGATAATAATAATAATAATAATGAAGAAGAAGACGCATATAATAAGATCATCAATAATATCTGTGTATCTTCTTTCAGGCTTCCTAATATTTCTTGAATTGTTCCTTATTTGCCTGGTTCGATCTCCAGATAAACAGCAGCATAGCAGGGCAATTACGAATTGTTTACCGGAGGGGTGTGTAAGTCCCATTACGACCAGCGAGTCTAGCTGGTCAGATCTTGATCAGTATCGCTTGCAATTCCAACTATCCCCAGAAGGGCAGAGGGTTGCCGAGCGACTGTCAAGCGGTATGCGAATAATGAAAGAATCAACTGTGAGATTAAGGAATATATAACAAGGAAATAAGCAGAAGATCGTTGTTAAAATAGGAGTGACTGATGAGAGGAAAATAAGAAAATAATGTGAAAAGAATAGGAAATAAGAAGTGAAGAAATAAGACAAACAGAATAAGACAATGTAAGAAAGAATGAAGGTTTTCAGCGTGCGTTTCCAAGATTGTTGTAATAGTTACAATCACGTAGGACGTAATGGCTTGTGCGCATTAATTTATATGTATCTCAATACGTTTTTCTTATTTCTGTTTGAATATGTATTTCTGTTTTTGCGCATGTTTGCCAGTTAATACATAATTTTTATTGTTTATTAGCTCCGTCGATATCGCATTAGAAATATGGGAGATATTATATCAGGTTCAGATTTTATCGGATCAATTGTTTGTTTTCTTTAGATATAATACGCCAATACGTTTATGTCATATAATTTACCTTCGAATTCTCTCCCTTTCACAAATAAAATATAAACGCGTGTTTAATTAATTGTTTCTTATATATCGTTTAATGAAGTATTTTCATGGATTTAACTCATTGTAAAACCAATGCTCCCAATGTATCAATTCATCTATCTATTTTCAACTCATATATATATATATATATATATATATATATATATATATATATATATATATATATATATATATATATATATATATATATATTATGCACATATCATCATATAATAATTAGATCTCTCTAACCGACGTTAAATAGCATAAAAAAATGTAAAACCAATTCTGCTAATGTATCAATTTATCTATCTATTTTATATATATATATATATATATATATATATATATATATATATATATATAAATATATATATATATCCCTTTAAGAAACTCATTTTTTAATCGTTGACCACTTTCAGTTTAAATAAAAAGTGGGTCAATTTAGCGCTTATGCACATATCAGCATAACATAATTAGATCACTCTAACCGACGTTAAATAGCATAAAAAAATAAATGTTTACATTTCAGCAATAATTCTAGCGATTAACGGCAGTCGAATGGAGTAGGTCCTCGCAAATGGATCCAGTGCTCGTATCTACTGATGAAATCCGAAAGGATGACACACTAGCATATGTAAGTATTTAATAATTATTATAGTAAATAATTATATAAATATGTATATATGTGTGTATGAATATATATACATATGTGTGTGTGTATAAAATAGCATGTATATTAAACATATTTTATTGTTTGCATATGTGCAGACATGTTTCAAAGGCGACTTAATTCAGAGACATTTCAACAGACCAGAGTAGAAAATAAGTTTTGAAGCAGGTGTCAAGGGTACATTGTTTTTTTTTAATTCATGGATGCGCTGTATAATACGTTATTAGCTAAGTTTTGATCTATGCCTTGTTCTGTATAACATGCACAACAAATGCATATCATGAAACAAAAACAGCCTTAATTTCTTTTTGGATAGTTTTTAAATTATACTATTTTCTTTAAACAAAATTTCCTTCAAAGAGATTCCCATCGCTCGGCACGTTGTACGGTAAATTCACGTACATATTGCCTATTCACGGAAAATGTAAATATAGAAGGAAAATTGATGGAAAATGTAAATATAGAAGGTATGAGTAATCCCTCATATCTACATGTTACCATACACTCCATACTATTGTTAAACGTTACTGGGCAATCTTTCATTTCATTTCCATAATACGATCATAGACCAGTGTCATCGTCAGATTCGTAAACTTTTAACTAATTGACGTGATTAGGCGTACATGGTATTCAAAAACGTACTATTGCAACCAGTAAAACAATGTCTGAAAACTTAAATAATACATGTTATTATGTTTTTTGAGTGATTAAAGCAAAAGCGGGCTCGTGCATAACAGATAACCCGTTTCCTTTCATCTTGTTACATCACTTAAACAGTGTCATCTTTTAGAAAAAAAATACAGCTAATTCCCACGCCGGATTTTCTCCCGTGCATGTAAACAGGCTATGGAATTAACTGTGCGTGATGTTGCTAAGTTAATCAATATCTTCGATTCCAGTAAAGAATCTGATCATGACAGCATACCTCTTATAATCCTCAAAACTAGATGCCATTCTTACAAAACTATTTCGGTGTTTTCTTAAGGAGAAATGCTTCCAGCACCCTCGAATATATAAGTATATCCCGTATTTATAAATTCAGGTCCTCGCTTATCCTCCTCTAAATACAAATTAATCATTCTCTTGTGTCAAAAAGAGAGGTAGTCAAGCATCCCAGCAAAAATGACCTCAGAGTACTATGCGATATAGGTTCTGCTCTGCTAGATCTGCAGCAGATGCCCTAACAGTTATATATCATAGGATGAGCGAATCTTTTGGCATGGGCTTTCTTTCTAAGGTAATTACCCTTGAAATATCAAATGGATTTGATAGGGTATGGCATAAAGTTGTACTCAGCACAATCCCAAGCTATGGTATAGCTGGAAATGTATTTTCAATAATTAAATCGTGTATCTGCGATAGGTTTACAAGAGTAGTGGTTAATAGGAGAGAAACAGAAGTTCCCAGTATTAAGGTTGTATTCAGGGGCCCATGCAGGTCACAGCTTTTTTCCTGATCGAGTGCAATGAGGAAACGGGTGGGTGACCAATTTTAATGAACCAAGGCCAAGCTTTAATCTGTCCATCATCAACGCTCTGAAACCCTTCTTGTATCAATCGAAATGAATAGCTTTCCGCTTGAGGAGGTTTCATGTTTTGACAAACTTCTAGTTCTGCCCTTTCCTTTTGATCTGAGCTAGACCAGGTACATCAAATCCGTTTCCAGGTCTGTTGGATGATGGTGTGATCATTCTACAACTCCAATAGATATCTCACTGCTGATGAAATGTTCTACGTACATCAGAATCAATTACGCCCATCGATGGGGTACTGTTGCTACATCCGACCAGGAGATATTAGAAGCAGCTTATATAGCCTTAATAAAGTTCAAAACAGACTTCATAGTCTAATGTTAGATACCCTTTTCTCTTCCCTTCCATCTCTTCGCTTTGTAAAAATATATTTCACTATTACACAGCCTTCCTTATGTAAGTGTCTCAGTGTTTACTTTAATCAGTACAACATTGTTAGCCTCAAATTAGTTGATTTACCCTGAATCATTACTCAAGATAAATCATGTAAATGAGGATGACATCAGAAGTAAGAAAACAGAGGAGGAAATAACTGATTCGCGAGTATTAGACATAGACGAAAGAAGGGCAGAAGACGAATAGTAAATAAAGATGAGAAGTACAATATGTGTCCGCATTAATCTAACTCGAAATCGCTCTAACTGTTTTATAATTTACCGTCCTGATATATAGTTTACACACTCTTTGATTCCTCCTTTATGGCTAGTAAAACAGATGACGAATCAACCGTGCTTTCGTAGTAGAGAACAGTATCACACCTAAAAAGTTGCGATGAAATAGATAACCATAGAAACTGGATTTAATAATGATACGAAAGATTAATTCCATAAAAAAAAACTAGAAATAATACAATGTATTAAACTTTATATAACCGGGGTATATTCTAATTTTTTTATGTCGTTCTTATCTTCAACATTTTACATTATTGGTATGTCCATGACTATTTTTGCTGATAAGGTAAACGAAACTACGTTAAATCAGGCGTGTAAGTGACGAAAAAATATTGGGGAAATCGAAGAAGTCAATAAAGGAAAGAATTAGACAGAAGAAGAGGTGGGCATTTACATAAATAGATATTACAGAAATGGAGATATTAGATGGAAAAGAGAGCGGATTAATACAGAAGTCGATGTGAAAAGAGAGACTGTAAGGAACAGGGTAACAGAGAAACCTAAGATGTAGTAAATAGGTTTAAACGAAGGTCGTTAGTGGAAGCAATTAACAGCTGTAACGACTATAAATAAAATATATTGTAAATATATTGTAAATATACTGTAAATATATTATAAATATACTGTAAATATTTCCAGTTGTTGGTTTGGTATTTATGTAAAGCAAGAACTTAAGAATTTTCCAAGTTTGATATATATATATATATATATATATATATATATATATATATATATATATATATATATATATGAATGTATACATATATATATACATACATATATATACACATTAATGTATATATATATATATATATATTTATGAGAGAGCAAATAGTTAGTAAAACATGTTCAAAAAATCCTTTGAAAAAGAGTTAAAAATATATTTAATCTGGAAAGGAAACACTTAATAAGTGGATAGTTCTAAGGAGTTCGAGGAAATAATTTAGTTCTCATTAGAGGGTAGGTGTTATCAAATACGGGATCGGATTTTGCATACAAAAGTATTTCATGAAACTGCAAGTAAGTCAAATATCTTACTAGATAATAAAAAGTGAAGCAGAGGAAATATAGTGCAGAAAAAGGTGATTTCACGGGAATGGATAGTCTGGTGAAAGGGAAAGTATCCAATGACGGTAAAATCCAAAAATGTAAATTCAAGAAAGTTAATTAAATTTCCATTCATATTAGTAAAATCCAGGGAAATCGCATAATTGGAAAGTGGTCCTAAATAATCCAAAATGTCGAACTCCGTGGAATAATTCACAAATACGTACAAGACAAATGGGGAAAATCACAATAATATTAATAAAAGATAAATAAGTTATGCGTATAACACGGTTGCCGAGGCAAAGTGTAATTATGAAAAATGAGTGAAGAAGAAGAGAAAACATATTAAATTGTGATAGAATTAAATATAAAATAGAAAAACATATGTCAAAATGACCCAGGAAAAAGGATTTTAAAAGGCGCGAACAATATATTGCAAATATAGAGGGCAACTTACATGTACAGGTTATTACTTAAGAAAATATCAGCAAGAGTTATAAAAAGGCACTACATATAATGCATGAATAAATGAATAAAAATAAAAAAAATGAAATATAAAATAAGAAAATGAAATTTGTTGAGGGGAGAGGACGACCGGTATCTTCAAATTCCGGATTTAGCAAGTAAGTATAAATAAATTCATATAGTAAAATATAAGTAAATATACATACAGGATATGAATGTGTAAGTACAGGTATATATTAGATAGATAAGAATATTTAAAGACTAAAACGGAAATTGCAGATAAAAAACGGTCAAGCAAAGGAAAAATAGACACTTAAAATTCAAGATTAGTAAGTTATAAAATATTTAGGAATATGTAGAAAAATACGATAATGTTAAAGAAAAATTATACATGTTTACATATATATATATATATATATATATATATATATATATATATATATATATATATATATATATATATATGAAAGGTTGAAGGAATAACTATGCCGTTTCAAAATTACCATAATTAAATTTTTATATATATTTACAGAAAAGATCTGTTCCTTTTTAAAATGTATCATACTGTTACTTTGAGAGAAAGTAATTATAGTTATAGCGTCGCTTTTGCATAGGCGACATGACTAAGAGCCTGGAGTAAAAGACTTAACTTTTTTATCATAATCCATTTGATTAAGAATTAAGTTCATTTAATTTAACTGGTTAGAGAAATTATTTGGTTATTAATTGAATTATGGTTGTAAAAAGAAGAAACGTTGTTTGATATTCTTTTCTTAATGAATACTGAAGTATCGCCGATATATATATATATATATATATATATATATATATATATATATGTGTGTATGTGTGTGTGTACTTTATTAAGGCTCGACATCTGATATACATATTACTTTGCTGATTTGTATTAGTTAAATAGTTTGAATATTTTTCATTGTGTTCAACAAAGTGTTGAACAATGATTGTTTCAGGGCTATTTTGGAGGGGATAATGAGGGCTGTTGATGTTAGAATGGCTGTTAGGAGAAATATTATTATTCTCATCATTATTATAATTATTATCATTAATTTTATCATTATTATTGCTAGCTGTATGATTATTGATGAAAGGGCTGTTCGAGTAGTATATTGGATTAGTAAGTATATCAGATGGAGTATGGTACGATAACTTGAAGACGAAATATTATTGTCTGTTATGATAAGATATCGTGGGAGCTCAATAATTGTGCATGGCTATATAACATCTTTGTGCAATCATTATTGAGTAGGCAAATACAATTACAATTACAGTTAGTTTTGGGTTGTATTAGGAAAGGGATTTTTGGGGGCTGATTTAATTTTTGTTATTATATGTTAATATTGTTTGTGCTAAGTTAGGCATTGTTGAATAAGAAATCCTGATTGAGTTTTTATTGAAAATAGAACTATATCTGTGTGGCTATTTGAAAGAGTTTTGTTCAATGTTGAAGAATTCCTTAGGGATATTAGTTTTGACATTTACACTAAATGGAGGATTAAACCAAATATTTTTCTTTCTCCCGATGCGACTAGGTAGGTTAAAGGTATTACGATTAGTATTTTGGTTTGCATTATATATGTAGATCAGTTCATTGTTATTGATAGCGGCAGATCTTGTTATTTGAAGTGGTTTCTTGCGAGTTGTATTGTGTGTGATTATAGATTTAAGGCGGCTAGCAGTAGGAGCATAATGGCTGTATTTAATCTTTTTCCTTGTATCCTGAGTTCCTTAAGTCATTAAAGGAAGTAACATTTTGATTAAAAGTTGTTTTTATCTGCATAAAGAGCAGAAATTCTTGTAGAGACGGATGGTACTGTTGATTTTACAATTTATTTGGGGTGGTTAGAACATTTATGGACATATAAAAGCGTAAGGTTGGGTTTAATATAGGGGGTATGAGTTTCGTTGTTAAGATTAAGCGTAACATCTAGAAAATTTTCAGTTATGTTCTTTGGTTCGATAATTATAGTAATGCCAAAGGAATTAAAGAAGTTATATAATTTTAATCGTTTTGTTGTACTCTCTTGACCTGGCTTTTGTAGTAAAAAGGGTTTCATCTCTATAAAGTTCTCCTTGGATATATTTAAAGTGGTATTTATGTTCTTTCGGCAAGAAGAGTCTCACTAAAGGTGATAAATATGCAGAGTATGAAGTAAACATCAAGACGTCAAAATTATCAGGGGTGTCCTATCCAGTCAAAAACTTATTGTTAAATTGTACAAGGGGCTTTTTCGCTTGGTGAATCAATTTAATTTCTAAATTAGTTAAGTCAGAAATTCTTTTAGCAAGGATTAGAGCCACTTTTTGAAATATCGGAGAAATTGATTAATAATAATTTTTGATGCCAAAAGGAGGCGTTTATCTTTGAGGGAGACAAACCAATTAATTACGGAAACTGAATTTTACCATAGAGGGAAACTTACTTTTTTTTAATAGAAGGGATGATTCTATCTAAGATACTTTTGCTTACATCACCCAAGTCAGAATTACATTGGCAGATCAATCTGATTGAGGGGTTGTCTTAGAAATTAGGTTTATGATACTTGAGGGTGAATCTAGGGGCAGCTGGAGAAATTATTTCAGTGAAATGATTATTCATAGAAGTGATAAAGGTTTAGCTTCAGAATTAATAGAATATAAATTCTTAGGAGGAATTTTTATAAGATATATTAAGTTCTTTATACAAAAGTGCTTCATATGGAGGGCAGTCAAATTTTTAATATTTTCGTCTTATCAGCAGGGACGAATATATGTTAATTCTTTTTAACTTTTTCGGCAAAATTATTTTACCGGATTATTATGGTGTTTTTGTTTCTTAAATTTATTTGCTTGACTAAATTAAACATGGAATTCTCAAACTTCTCAAGGTAAGTTTTTTATTTGGGGTAGCAATGGTTTTTAATCCGTAAAATTTGGCAGTAATTCTTTCGATTTGCCTTTTTTCTCTATGAGAGTTGATAGGGAGTTCATTTGTTTAGATTTCTTGGTGAGGTTGGTCTTCAGAGGAAATATGCGCTTTAAGTTTATTTTTAATGCTTAAGTCATGGTGACAAGCCTAACAAGTTCTAGTTTTTAGGAAAGTGTTCAATGCGAGAACACATTTGTGGATATATTCTTGTTAGGCGAGAATAGAGATATTTTTGGCAGAATGTGTTCCATTTTCAAACATATCTGGAGAGAATAAAAAGCTCAACCAACGGGAGCTTATGATAAAATAAAAATTACAATTAAATATAATAAAATGATTCAAGATGTTAAAACTAAAGTATATTATGAATATTAAATGATGTATATTTATAAAGTAATCTCAATTAGATGCAAAAGCTCGATAAAACGAAATACGAGAGAGAGCTTGTAATAAGAGCAATTGTTGATGAAGCAGGTCAATAAATTATTTTAAAAAGATTTAAAAACATGTTCAATCTGGCAAGGAAACACTTAATAAGCCGATAGTCCTTAATCGCGGAGTTTCGAAGACATACTTTCCTTCTTATCAGAGGGTAAGAATTAGGAAAATGCGGGATCGTATTTTGCATACAAAAGTATTTGACAAAACGACAAGTAAGTCAAAGATCTTACTTGATAAGAAAAAGTGAAACAGGAAATATTGTGAAGAAAAAAGTGGTTTCACGTGAATGGATAGTCTCGTGAAAGATAAAGTATTCAATGACGGTATAATCCAAAAATGTAAATTCAAGAAAGTTAATTAAATTTCCATTTGCACAAGTAAAACCCAAGGAAATCGCGTAAGTGGAAGACGGTCCAAAATAATCCACAAAGCTGAAATCCATGGAATAATTCACACGTATGTACAAGAAAATGGGGACAATTCCAATAATATTAATAAAAGAAAAATAAGCTATGCGTTTAATATGTCTCCCAGAAAAAGTGTAATTAAGAAAAATTAGTAAAGAAAAAGAGAGAAAAAAGATTAAATGGTGGTAGAATTAAATATAAAATAGAAAAGAAAATGTCAAAATATTCCAAACAAAATTACGTTAAATGGCGCGAAAAATATAGGGCAAAACAGAGGTCAACTCAAATTAACAGGGTGTTTCTAAAGAAATTGTTAGCAAGAGTTATTAAAAGCCACTAAATTGAATAAATAAATAAATAAAAACATTCAATAAAAAATAAAACCTTTTTTGAGTGGAGATTATGGCGGTATCTGACAATCCCGGATAAAGCAAGTAAGTATGTAAATAAATCCATATAGTAAAATATAAGTAAATATACATACAGGACATGAATATGTAGGTAGATTGATATATTAGATAGATAGGAATATTTAAAGACTAAAGCGGAAATTGCAGATAAAAACCGACCTAAGACGAAATAAAAGAATTAAAATAAAGGATTATTAAGTTATAAAGTATTCAGAAAATATGTAGAAAAAAAACGATAATGTTAAAGAAAAAGTATATATAATTGAAAGGTTAAAGTAATTTAAGAATTTCCATAATTTAATTTGGATATATGTTTACGGAAAAAGAGCAGTTCGTTTTTAGAATTATTATATTGTTACGTTGAGTGGAAGTAATTATAGTTATAGGCTCGGTTGTGCAGAGGCGACATTGCTTAGAGCGTTTATATATATATATATATATATATATATATATATATATATATATATATATATGTATATATATATATGTAAGCATTTCAGTCCGGCTTTGCCCTGGTGTGTTTGAGGTGTATTGGAGGTGTATTTTGAGCAAAAAATAATGGTAGTGTGAAGGCAGGTTCGGATCCGTAACGTGAAGCAGTGATAGAACGGGGAATAAACGTGACGTCTTTGCTGTTAAGCCTAGTGTCAAAGTGGGTGTGGCGTAAATTTTTATGAAGGCTAGACAATTGACAACAGGGAATGACTTTCGAAAATATCGACCCCTCCCTGTAGGACAGTGCTCAGTTTAGGGTGAAAGATTAATTGTTTTAGCCAATGTTTCGGTATTTTTTTGTCTGAAGGGTCTAGTTCCAAACGATACTGATCTTGTGAAAATCTGTCGCCTCTGTCGAAAGTTTTAGGCAAATATGCAGACATATATACATACATTAATATATTGATAGCTCAAATTCTCGAACCAAAAAGCTTGCCCTATCTCTCAATACTCTTTATAAAAAAAAATTAATAGTTTAGAGCAGATATTGTCTGAGTAATTTGGTAGAGACCAAACTTGTCAATTTTTAAAAAATTGGATCCCTATTATTTTTTGGGCTCGAACTGTCAGTATATTAGAGCTATGACCAAGGAACCTATATCTAAAATTTAAATTTTTTATACCCAAAATTGGCGAAGAAGTTTGGTAGATTTCAAAGTTCAGATTGTGGCACTTTTTCCCCTGAATAGCGAAAACTTCGGCCGAATACGAGTTACAAAGATTTTACCAAATCTCAGTATCCTGTATATTTAATTTCGAGTAGACTTAAGATCTAAATTGTTATTGCATAACGAAATGTACACTGACACACAGACACGCATACACACAAACGACATTTTCTCTTTTACATATATATATATATATATATATATATATATATATATATATATATATATATATATATATATATATATATACTCGTGAACCAAAAAAATGGGCCAAACAAATTTCATATATTTTATTGCACTAAACGCTATATTGAACAAAAAACAATTGAATAGAAAGCTTAAACGAGACTAGTAACACAGAACAAATCATTTACTTTAATAAATGCTGAAGAATGAATCCCCTAGCCTTTTGATTTCTTTAAAAGATGAATCCTTGGAAGCTCGAATTGTGTACCCAAATGTTTTAATACTCTTCATGTAAAATTTCACATGTCTAGACCAGGAATATGCTGAGTAATTTCGTAGAGACCGCAAACTAAATTAAAAAAAAAATTGCCCCCAATTTTGACGCTTAACATTATTTTTTGGAGATTAAAACAAATTAAAAAGATTATTTCATGTCCAAGTAGTCGAAATTAAAAAAAAAATTCTAGTGTTTACCATAAAATTATCGGATGCGTTTGATAGAGTTTTCAAAGGTCAAATTGTGTACTTTGACCCTTTGGCAGCCAAATGTCTGTCCGAAACCCGATTGTTACGATTTTCCTTATATAAAATCTCGAACCTATAGAACGAAAATTGACAGAGTTGTTGGTAGGGAAATGTACACAGGCTGGCACAGACATATATTTTCACTTTTGTAGATAGATAGATAGATAGATAGATAGATAGATAGATAGATTGAGAGATAAATAGATTAATTCACTATTAATCTCAAACAGAAAATTATTTCCTATAAATTTACTATCTTTTCAACTCCAAAATTATTTACTATTAATTCACT
This sequence comes from Euprymna scolopes, assembly GCF_053919585.1. Classification (NCBI taxonomy): domain Eukaryota; kingdom Metazoa; phylum Mollusca; class Cephalopoda; order Sepiida; family Sepiolidae; genus Euprymna; species Euprymna scolopes. Next base: position 40,611,570 of record NC_136482.1, read on the forward strand.
ATTTATTTCAAATTAAAAATTATTTGCTATTAATTTACTATTTGTTAACTCCAAACATATTTACGATTAATTTACTATTAATCTCAAACCCAAAGTTATTTTCTAATAATTTACTATTGTCCTTAAATCCAAACTTGTTTACCAATATTCATTTCAAACCCAATATAATTTGGTATTTGTTTATTATTTTCTCAACTCCAAACTTATTTACTATTAATTCATTCTTAATCTACAACCAACAATTATTTGTTATTTATTTACTATTTTTTCAGCTCCAAACATATTTACTAATAATTCCTATTAATCTAAAACCCACTATTATATTAATATTACTAAATATTTTTCGACTCCAACCTAATTTACTATTAATTCACTATTAATCTCAAAAGAAAAAATAATTTGCTGTTTATTTACTATCGTTGTCAAACTCAAACTTATTTACTATTAATCCACTATAAGTCTTAAACCCAACATTGTTTGCTACTTAGTTACTATTACTCTAAACTCTAAACTGAATTCCCTTTGATTCACAAAAGTATTTGCTATTAATTTACTATTACTCTCGACACCAACCTAATTTACTACGTGTATTTCTGCCCGGCTTTGCTCGAGCCCTTGGTACTTTTCATAACTTGCCTTACGTGTAAATATACTTTCCTGTGTAATTTCAAATGTTTAAACAAAATATTATCTGAGTAATTTGTAGAGACAGCAGAGGTATTTTTTTCTTAATTTCACCACTATTTTGACACCTTAGCATTTATTGCTTTGGTTTCAAACCAATAAAAAATGGTCGAGCCATGTCCAAATTACCTACATTTTAACTTTCAAGTGTTCAGACCCAAAATTGGTTGAGGAGTTTAGTAGAATCTTCAAAGGTCAACTCTTTCAACTATGCTTCACGAAATATTAAAATGCTTGGCACATGCCTGAATACCCTTTATTTAAATTTTAAAATATATAGACACAAGATTGGCTGCGTAGCTTCCTAGACACGGGAAAGGTAAAATCTTTTAAACTTTTATCCCTTGGCTGCTTAAATTTTCGACTCATACCGATTATAAATCTTGAACTCTCTCTGATTACAACTTATGTAAAATTTCAAATGTTTAGACCAGAAATTGGATGAGTAATTTTTTAGAGACGGCAGATATGATTTTTTATTTATTTTAGCTCCAATTCTGTTTAGACTCCCTTAACATTTATTTTGGGCTCAAATGGAATTATACAGTTAGATCAATTTCAAAGTAACCCAAATTTAAAAGTTCTAGTGTTTAAGCCCAAAACTGACGGAGGTGTTTGGTAGAGTGTTCAAAGGTCAAATCGTTGAATCTTGACCCGTCTGCAGATGATTTTCTGGCCGAAAAGTGAACGTGTCTGTGTGTCTGTGTATGTGTGTGCGTACATTACACTTAGCAATAACTCTGTCAATTTTTGTCTACAGGTGGGATATTTGAAATACAGGGTACTGATATTTGGGAACATCTTTTTAATCAGTTTTCGGACAGAAATTTGGCTGTTAAGGGGGCAATGTTCAACGATTCGATCTTTGAGAACTCTACCAAACTCCTCCGACAATTTTGAGTCTAAACACTTGAAATTTTAGATATAGGTTCCTTTTACATGGATCTTACTTTATAACTTGATTTGAGCTCATAACAATAAATGTGAAGTGATCATAATAGGGGTATAAGTTTAAAAACTGACGTTTTTGGCTGAAAATACACCTCGAAACCCCCGGCTAACGCCCGGCACCCATGCTAGTATATATATATATATATATATATATATATATATATATATATATATATATATATATATATATATAAAGTGAACGTGATTGTGTGTCTGCGTGTCGGTCTCTCTGTCTGTGTGTCTGTGTACATTTTCCTACGCAATAACTCCGTCAATTTTTAATCTACAAACTCGAAATTTGATATACAAGGTACTGCGATTTGGGAAAATCTATGTGCTCGATTTTCCGCCAGAGATTTCACTGATAAGGTGTCAAAGTTGAACGAGTTGACATTTGAGAACTCTACCAAACTCCCCCGACAATTTTTTGTCTAAACACGTGCAATTTTAGATATAAGTTCCTTAGTAGGAAAGCAGGCACAAACTCGTACCGTGAAGCAGGAAAAGAACGGGAAAAACGTGACGTCTTTGCTGTTATGACCACTGTCAAAGACAATCGAAAAGAAAGGATGACCTTCGAAAATATCGGCGAAAAAAAGGCGACCCCTCTCTGTAGATATATACCCAGTTGTGGGTGAAGAAATTAATGTGTTGAGTAAATTTTTCGGTATTTTTCGTTTGAAGGGTCGAACTTCAAAACGATACTGAACTTGTGAAAATCCATCGCCTCTGTCGAAAGTGTTAGGCAGACATGCTAACATACATATATACATTTATATATTAATAGCTCAAATTATGAACCCAAACCGATTAAAAATATTGCCCTATCTCTGAATATCCTTTATGTATAATTTCAAATGTTTAGACCAGAAATTGTCTGGGTAATTTGGTAGAGACCGCAGAGGTTTATTTTTTTAAAACTTTGACCCCCTTCGTATTTATTGCATTGAGCTCAAATTAATTTTAGTTAGATCACTGTCCAAGGAACCTGTATCTATCATTTAAATTGTTTGCATGTCTGCCTAAAACTATTGATAGAGGCGACCAATTTCAAGAGATCAGTATCCTTATAAGCTCGACCCTTCATACGAAAAATACCGAAAAATTGGCAAAACCATTAATTTTTTACCCTCATATCAACAGTTTTCTACAAGAAGGGGCCGCTTTTTTCGCCAGTGTTTGCAAACGTCATCCTCTTATTTCGAGTTCCTTGCCTTAATTAAAATCTACGTCAATTCCGCCTTGCGCTTGTCGTAACAGCAAATACGCCAGGCTTTTCCCCGTTGTTATCCTCTTTTGCAGTACGGGTTCTAATCTGCCTTCCTCCTAATATTATTTTTATTTTTTTGCTAAACAGACACCTCAAAACACCCGGGCAACGCCTGCACTAATGCTAGTATATAATAGAAATAAATCTATCGTCGATAAGTCTTTCATTTAAAAACGATAAAATTGTGCATAAATGTGACTAGGTAACATGGTGATATGTCAAAGGTTAAGTCATGGTAAGCACGACTGATAACTAGAAATACGTATCCATGAATAATTTTCTGCAGCCAAATATTTAATGAATAAAATTAAATCTAACAAACAAGGGTTTTATTACTCCATGAGGAACCCCTACCTTGACATTTGCAATATAACACTATGTTGAGCTATTTGCTGCCATGTGGGGTCCGTGTCCTTTATGAGGTCGTCTCTTCATCACAAAGTGCCCTGATGGAGCATATTTTGTCATATTTGTCTTTCTACCTGGCCTGGACATCTGTGTTTGGATGTTTGGAAGGCAGTGTTGATGTCAATAACAGTTGGTTGTTGGCTGATCCAGATGTTCGCCTTTCTCTTTTGTTGAGTTATGCCTAACATTATCCTTTCAATCTTCCCTCGTGCTACTGCCAACATTTCACTTTGGCTAGTTGGCAGGGTCCATGTTCCACTACCGTAGATCATAACAGGTAGTACACATTCATTGAAGATATCTTTGATTGATATATTTGCTTTTCGCCCCATGATATTTTCTACTTTCTCAAAAGCTTCCCATCCCAATACCACCCTTCTCTTTCGCTCAGGGAGGAGATATTTGTATTTCGTAATTTTCTTTCCCAAATAGATATAGCTTTCAACTTCCTCGATAGTCTTCCATCAACAGTTGTTGGCGACTTGGCAGAATGCTGGTTTAGCATTAGCTTGGTTTTCTCAAGATGCATGTTGAGGCCAGACTCTTTGCTCGTAGAGAAAGTGTAGTTTAATACGCCATTAAATTCCTGAGGAGAGTGTGCCATTAGTAATATATCATCATAGACATGACAGCCAATGACTCAGTAGTCTAATACGAATTCCGGGTTCGGATATATCTTACTGATTTGCCCAATTGAGGGCAAAACTAGGGGTTGTACTTCCGGATCGTATGCTTTCATGTAACTTGTAGGCTGCGGCCTTGCTTTGGCGTGGAAATAATTATATAATCTCTCACGTTCTGATAAAGTTCGATTCTTAATTGCTCGCTAGCTAAGCATCGCGGAATGACATCGTCCTTGCCAGTTGACAATTTCTACATCTGAGACATTGGGTTAGGGTTATTAGCTCATTGAATGACAGCGTCCCTTTTCGAGACGAAGTAGATCAAGTCGACAGTCGGATTCTGTGACGGTTTGCTTGAACTCTGTTAGTAAATATAAGTTCTTGTGTGCGGGCATTTTGCTCAGGTGGAAGAGTGCTTGCCTCGCATGCAAGAGGCTCGGATTTAAAATCCCGTGTTCGGATATGTTTAACTGATGAGAATTAATGAGGTCGAAATACGAGTCTTGGAATTCGGGTCAGTTGCTTGTCATTGCTCTTGTAGACTACGCTGTAGTTTGGTTGTTGGAATAATTATATAATCTCTCACATCCTTAAAATTACGTATACATATACGTGTATATACATATATATATATATATACATACATGCATGTATATATATATATCTATATATATATACACATACATGCATATATATTTTTAAAATTATATATGCATATATATATATATATATATATATATATATATATATATATATCACAGCAATTTATTTCAACAATTAAGTTATTCCTGCAATAAATCATAAGTGAAATGAAATGAGTTATAACTCTTACAAAAACATTTTAATATGACACAGCACTACATTCCGTTATAATCAGACAGTAAAATATATTTTAATTAGATAAAATGTATCCATACGGCAGCTAAATTGACTGTCCTCATTTAGAATTATAATTTCTGAATAAAATTGATCATAATCCTATCCACGAAAATTAATAACATATTATATATATATATATATATATATATATATATATATATATATATATATATATATATATATATATATATATATATATTAGTCAGTGATCACCACTTATCAAGGCCCGGAAGCCACTCAGGGATAATGGTTATTGCAAGTACATTACGTTAGTGTAGAGATTTGATATAGTGTTTAATTAAGGGGGCGGTTCATTAGGAATTTGTTAACATTGGACTTGAAGGCATCCAAGTTGTAGTCAGGTGGGAAGCAGGCAAACGGAACAGAGTTCGACAGGCGTGCAGTTCTAAGAAAGAAGTTTTGTTCATGGAATCCGCGTTTTGATTGAGGCAGAGATATAGAGTGGGGGAAATTTTTCACAGTGGATTCAGCTAGACGGGTGTTTCTCGTGAAAGATTGGCGAGGGGGACCAGAGCTTGGAGTTCAGACGAGCACCTGCCATGGAAATAACGATAAAACAAGGATATGCTCGCAATGTCTCTTCTGTGGGAGAGAGGTTGCAGGGTAGAGAAAAGGGCATCTCCTCTAAGCCACGAAGTCTATTTTGTACTCTGTCAAGGCAGGATAGGTTTTTTTTAGCAGCTCCTGCCCAGATATGGCTACAGTATTCAATCCTTGGACGTACTTGGCTTTTATATAGATCGAGAATTACATCAGTAGTGAGATATCTTCTGGAGCGGTGGAAGGACCCCATCTTTCCAGCAACCTTGGCAACAGACTTAATGTACGTGTTCCATTTCAGATCAGGAGTAAAGGTCAAACCCAGAAGCTTGTCAAAACACGGGGCCTCACCTAGACGAGAGTCATCCATCACAATTGATGCCAGATGGGGATCAGAGCGTTGATGATGTAAGGATAGGTGTTTGGTTTTGAATGCATTAAAGGTAACCAGCCACATCTTCCCCCACTGATCCACGCGCTCGAGATCAGAGGAGGGAGAATCCGAGAGAACTTTGTCATTTACAGCCTTTGATGTGTTGCCGTAGATGGTCGTCTAATCAGCACAGATGTCAACGAATGATTTACGTATGTGTTTAGGGAGGTCATTGATGTAGATCAGGAAGAGAGTTCGGCCCAGGATTGACCCCTGAGGGACTCCAGCATTTATATTGCAGCCCTCCGATTTTTGTCCATCCACCACTACTCTTATGAGCCTATCGGAGAGAAATGATTTAATGATTGAGAAAACATATCCAGTTATACCGTAGCTGGAAATCTTGTGAAGTAGACCCTTATGCCATACCTTCTAGAAGGCCTTTGATATGTCGAGAGCAATTGCCCTAGAAAGGAAGCCTTTGTCAAGAGATTCACTATTCCTGTGGGATATTACCGTCAGCACATCTGCGGTAGCTCTTGCAGAACAGAAACCACATTGTGTGTCACTAAGAAGGTTATTCCTGCTGAGGTGGTTGACTATTTCTCTATTTAATATGGATTCCAGCAACTTACTTATAACACACAGGAGACTTATTGGTCTGTACTGAGAGACAGATGACTTATCACCTGATTTCTTAAATACATGGCGAAATGATGAGGTCTTCCAGGGAGTCGGAAAGCACTTCTCCTTAAGGCAGCGCTTAAATAGTTTCGTAAGTATGGGAGCAAGTTCTGGTTGAAGCTTTTTTAACACTATAATTGGGATGCCATCAGGGCCAGTTGCTTTACTGGAATCTAGGTTCTTGATTAGCTTGGCGACCTCATGCACGGATATTTGTATGTTACCTAGCTTGTTCTGTGTTATAGGAGGAAATATGGCGAGTTGATGGCCTTCGTCG
>NC_136482.1:40620779-40725779 GCF_053919585.1 Euprymna scolopes
ATTTAAATTCAAAGAGATAGCTCTCTATGGAGTGATATTTAAAATATGGATAAATATTGCATTAGTTTGTATATGATATTCTGGCGTTGTTAACGCTGTAAAACAAAGTGGGGTGTGTACGCTGTAATGTAAGCAGTAGAGGTTCTGGAGGAAAGCGTGGTAAAAGATTGTGAGTCGGGACGTAAGGAAGAAGAAAGAACTACCACCCCATGTGGTCAAGCTGTTACAGCAGGGAGATATTTATTTACTTTTACTTTGTTTTATATTGACATAAGGTTTAGTTGTATCTGAAATAATAGTATACACCGGTACTTCCCTATTTTAAGCTTTTATGATTGTTTTTTTTTTAATTTTCTGGTGGTGATATCATTATTTATTAATTTTATTGATATTTTCATTCATTTATTTGTTTATTTTATTCATTGTTTTTTTTTGTTATTCGTTCATTTGTTTCTCGTTTTCAAATTATTCGTTAATCTATTTGTCTATCAATAATACACTAGCATGTTAACCCAACTCTGTACGGGTTCTATGTTCTGTTCATAACATTATGTGAATATGCGTATATATATATATATATTAAAAGGTTCCCCTTTCCAGGTAACCTACATGTAAAATTTCAAGTGTTTCGGCCCAAAATTAGCGGGGGAGTTGGTATAGTCTGCAAAGGTAAACTTATTCAACTCTGGCATCTTTGCAGCCACGTTTTCGCCAGAAAACCGATTGAAATAGTTGCTGCTTTTCTAAATACACTAATTGTAACGTTTCAAATATGTAGACAAAACATTTACTGAATTTTTTTCTAGAGACCGCAAAGGTACCATCTTTGGAAATTTGACCCGTTTGGCAGCGAAACTACCGGCCAAACTCGATTAACACGTTTGCCGTGTACCTTAGTATACTGAATATAAAATTTCAAATGTTTACACCCAAATTTGGCTTAGTAATTTGGTAGAGATCGCAGAGGTCAAGTTGTTTTTTTTTATATTTGACCCCAATTTTGACCCATTAGTATTTATTGTTTTGGGATATAATTTCATTAAAAAAAGTTTAGTCAATGTTCAACTAACCTACTATATAATCTTAAGAGTGTGGACCCCAAATTGGTAGAGGGGTTTGGTAGTTTTCAAAAGTCAAATCGTTGAAGTTGATCTCTCGACAGCCAAATTTCTGGCCGAAATCGATTAAATAGATTTTTCACAAATCCCCATACTCATTATGTCAAATATTGAGTATGTAGAATGAAAATTTATAGAGTAGTTTTGTAGGGAAATGTACATAAACATACAGAGAAAATTTCACTTATACTCGCTCCCAAATTAATTTAAAAAATGCTTAAATCTTTTGTGTTATGTGACAGACCTAGAGGAGTTGTTTTTTACATGATGTCTATTAAGAAAAGTCCAACTAAATGAAAGATGTCCGCACTTTCGTATGCCTTCATAGTAAAATCCAATTTGTCTTCATTATTTGATTTATTCGCTCATGTTTTACTTTCAAAAAACAATAGTGTCTTCGTTGCTTGTATAATCGTCTCCATAATTAGGTGATTTATACTTTTATATGTCATTGCGAAATGTAATCATTTTTTTTTATATTACTTTGGTAATAGAGGAGTAAAACTCCTCAAAGTTCAGTTAGGTGAATATTCCTATGTGTAATTCCGGCATATTTTTTACAATCCAGTACTTAGCTTATATTTCCTTCACGAATTAGGATTAGATTTGTTTAGCATTAACTAATTCCCTGATGATAGACTTTGAAGTTAGATCGATATCGCTTTTAGTTGATTTTATTTACTTGCAGGTTGGTTTATTAAAATTCATTTAGAGTCTTTTAAAGTTATGAAGGTTTGCTGCTCTATTAACTCTATATTCTACACTTCATTTTTTAGCTATCTCTGTGACTTCTTCTTTATTACAAGTGTCTTTATAAGTTTCTTTTCTGCTAATTGGTATAAATCGTTTATAGAGTTCACTATTATTATCTGTTCATTGTCCTTTTTATTCTTTATAAGATCTTAGGTATATCTTAGAAAACAATTGCCTCATATTTTTTCTTTCTGTTCTCTTGATATCCGCGGCTAGTGCCCATTTGCAATTTAATTGCTTGTTGTGTAAATTCAACCCTGGGGATTATATCAAAAAATGTTTTTTTTACAAAATTATTTTATTCACTTATTTATTTGGTTGATAGGTTGATAAGTATCATTTTCCCCGAATAGATATTCATTGGTAATGTAGTTTAATCTTAGCTTACTTTCTTCTATATTGTTTTATATGTTCTTCTATATTGTTTTATAAGAAAATCAATTGTCTTTAATGTTTTTATATCCGCGGTTTTTGTGATTTGGAATATATTTTATTTGTGTTTTAATTTAAGTTTGGGGAATTTAACTAATAAATATTTTTTTAAAATATTTTTATACACTTCATAAAGTTATTTAATTTATTGTAATCCGAAATTGTTTTTATTCGACTCCGGACTTCTGTTTCGTTTATGATCTTCGATCGTATTCTCTTGATTATATCTTTATTTTTAATCAGCAGGATCCTCGTATATATAGCTTATTTCTGAGGGTTAATATTTGTAGTAGAGTAATATAACGTGTATTTCTGCCTCTCCGTTGCTTTTTGAAAAATTATCCAACTAATATAGTTCTTGTGTTGGTGTATTACTTCGCAATAGTGCTAACCAACTGGGTATCGGAATTAACCGTAATATCATATTGAAGGCTGATATATCTTGTTATATTTTAAGAAAAAAATTAAAGCAGGGCATTTTAAAAAGAAAATCGTTGTAAAATTAAAGCGTAATATTTATATTTGTAGTAGTTTAGATTATATATATATACATAAATATATATATATAAATATATATATATATATATATATATATATATATATATATATATATATATATATATATATATATATAAATTCTTGGTACAGCAAAATGGAAGGAGAAATTTCAGAGGAAACATAATTTAATTTAAATATCAAAGAAACAAAAAAAAACGGGCAGGTCGAATTATTAAAATTTCCTTAAGGCCTTATCGTCAGAATGATAAATTAAAAACTAAGAATCGAATGAGGAAAGAGGGAATAGGTTTCAGTTGGAAGACCAGTGAGAAAAAAATATATATATATATAATCTCACTGTTCCGGTGGTTTTAAATCAGTAAATATTTCCAACTGATGTTTCAAAATCTTTTGTCTACACAGGCTAGGTCGAGAGTTATTAATGACTAACGCCTCAATGATATTGAGTTGATAGTTCGACCTAGCACTGTATAAAACAGAAAACCACCCATCGGAATATTGGTCGGAACACCTATTTATACTAATCAGGTGATTACCGATGGCGGACTCATGAGCTTGGGAGTGCCCGAATGTTCTCAAAACCTGGTGTAATCGAATATCCCGAGGGATGAGTTGAGATTTTCTCATTTCCAATCTTTGAAATGTTTTGCCAACGTAGTCAGCTCCACAATGACAAACACACTGACATATATATATATATATATATATATATATATATATATATATATATATATATATATATATATATATATATATGTCTGCAAACCACCACTAATGAATGAGTGATTAAGTCTTGTGTATACCCGTCTAGAATTTTTGGTAAAAGTCATGGGTATTAGAGTCGGTGCAAATAAATGTCAGGTACAGATACAAACTAGATCTCATTGTTTATATGAAAGTCTTTCTTCTGCTTGATTGGTGTTCTAATGAGGACTGGGATTCCATCTCTCCCAATTGTTATAAATCCGCCACCAGATACAAACCTAAAAACTTCTACCTGAATGCCTAGTATATAATACGGTACTGGGCAGGTTATATATATATATATATATATATATATATATATATATATATATATGTACATATATGTATATATATATGTATATATATATGTATATATATGTATATATATTATATGGATATATATATAGAGAGAGAGAGATAGAGAGAGGGATAAATGGAAAGCGAGAGAAAGAGGAGAATGAATGAAAAGGTGGGCAGACATGCAGAAGTTGTACGACAGTCTCACATATGAAAGGCAAGGAGGAAATACATATATATATATATTATATATATATTATATATATATATATATAGAGAGAGAGAGAGAGAGAGATAGAGGGAAAGATAACTGGAAAGCGAGAGAAGGAGGAGAATGAATGAAAAGGTGGGCAGACATGCAGAAGTTGTACGAAAGTCTCACATCTGAAAGGAAAAGAGGAAATACAATATTAATACATGAATTATTTTCTGATGATTATGATACATTTCCGCCATTTCCTTATTCAATAAGATCCCACAAGGATTGTGCAATTATTTCTAAAAATAATCACCGAACCAGTTTTAGAATTGATGTGGAATAGTGTAGCGTCGAAAATTTGATTTACGATGCCCTATCTTGGCTTCCTTTGACTCCGCCTCTTCATAAATTATGAAGCTAGACACGGCCTCATACTCAACTTTTCTCCACCGATCAGCAACAGCGCTGCATTACATACATTGTGTCCATGTATTCAGGATTAATGTATTGTTTTTTTTTATATGGTTTCTCTCACCGTCAGTACTAAAGGAAAAAAAGAGGTCTCATTTAGTTTTTTACAAACATAAAACAAATCATGGCAGTATTTAGAAAAAAAAATATGTCACTGTTTTAAACTTCTCTGTAAATCCATATATATATTTTTATATGCATATGTGTACATATATATATGTATATATATGTATATATGTTTATATTTATTATATATACAGTTTATATTTTGTAACTTTTGAGAATATGTATGGCAAGTAAGCTACTCAGAATATTCTCCGTTTCATTTTCGTGAAAATTCGTCAGGCTTATGCGAAATGATTTGGTTATGGTTGAGTTTTATATACACACTTACTAGGGAATTTTCTTGTTAAAGAGTCAGCTTCCTAGTTGCCACAGCGCCCATCCTAATCAGACAATGAACGCCCACTTACAGGAGAATGGTGCAGATGACTTCAGGTTCAACACTTTTGTGGGTGTGTGTGTGTGTGTGTTTTCTGGGAAGGTTACATATCCTTTGTTGTAGTAAGCAGCTTACTTAAAAACTAGGTGTGCTTAGATATATTAATTTGTGTTTTAATATACCTTTAGCATATTTTGCTTGTTTATATATATATATATATATATATATATATATATATATATATATATATATATATATATATATATATAGGTTTATTTATGGTTAATGGGTTTATTTTATTTTTATATTAAGTTATATATTTATTTCCTATTATTATGTTTGATTTTAAAATTATTTTGTATCCTGTATTTCCTCACTATTTCTCTCCTGCAGATGTTGGGGTTCTTTAAAGTATAGGGTAGAAAATTATTATATTAAAGCGTAATCTACATAGATCGTCTAGGTCCCTTATATTGTAAAACCCGATATTAATAGAATCACGTTCAAAAACAAACAAAAACACCGAATGAAAACAGCACTAGCAATCAAATACTGGAAGTCTAGGAAATTCGAAGTTCGCCGATAGTCGAATGGAAAATAGTAAGACAAGCAAGACGACGCATGTAGATTATGCCTGGATAAACAAATTCTATCTCACACTTTTAAGAACCCCAACATATATTAAACTGTAGGAGAGAAATAACGGTGGTATACATTGGCAATATTTCAAGAAATGAATTATTATGAAACCGGTTGAAGATTTTTTTTTTGTTATATTTGGAAATGCTTGTTATATTTCATGTGTATTTTAATTGGAAGGATACCTTTGTAATGTTCTAAACGCAATTATTACCAAACACTTGAGTTTATTTTTTCGAAGGCAATATTAAAATTCTGACCATATTCTATATCTTGAGGAATATGCTATATATGAAAATCACTTGTATGCTAAACATATATACCATTCACTGGACAAATCGGGGGAGATTATAGCGGCTCTTATTGATATATCTAAGACTTGTGACAGGATATGGCACGATGCAGGTCTCAGGAAAATCTAATCCTATCACTGGACGAATATATAACATAATAATCTTCTTTTTTAATAAGATAACAATGTAGGTTCTACTTGACGGTCGCCCATCGAAACAATATGATATAAATGTGAAAGTACATATGGGGTTTATATCTACCAGAAATCGGTTCAATGGATTGCATGCGAAACCTCGGTATGAGATATGTCGGACCCGAAAAAATACAAAAATGGAAACAAATCGAAAAACTTTACTGAAAACTGGAAATGAAGACTAACCACCTCACATTCCTATGCAGATACCGTGATCTTAAGCTAGTACCACCAAACTTAACATTGAAACTACCAGTCAGCTCCAGACGGACACAAAAGATTGCAAAACGAGTATGGCATGAACTCCTCCGAGACAGAATCTACAACAGTCGGTTAAAGAAACATCAATTACCAACCGAAATTTTAGTCCATAATTTATTAAGCTCTACCCTAGCACCTCACAGCTTAAAACTCTTGTCTGACCAGCAGTAGCAGTATAAGTAAGCCCGTTTTACTGCAGATATTTAGCTCTAATCTATTTAACGTATATATCATGCATTGGATAAAACAAGGGGAGGCAAGGGATGACGCCATAGTTATATCTAAGGCTTTGGACAGGGTCTGGCACGACAGTCCTCATGAATACTAGATCCTATTGTATTATAAAACGAATACTTAGCATAATTATAGCCTTCTTAAATAAAAGAAACATCTAGGTTGTCGTCGATGGTAAAAAAATGTGAGATAATTGAGGCTGTGCCTCCGGGGTCGCTCATTGGGCATCTATTATTCCTGATAGACAAATGGCCGTCCTGATAAAATTGTCTCTGCGATAGACATATTTTATCACTACGCTCTATAACACAAATGAGTGGTAATCGAATGAATACGTGCCAAAGGTAAAGGCCGATACGCTAGAATAAGAAGGAGTTGGCACAGATAAATTGAAGGCATTTCGAAGGATTTTGCAAGTGAGGTGAGTTCTATGTACCGCGCAAGTAAGTTGCATCTACAAGGCGACTAATCGCCCATATATTGAGTATTGTTGCCACAATAGGGCTTGTTCTCATGCTACTAGGAACGCATCCTAAAAATGGGTTAAAAATAGAGTCGTTTACTTAATAAAAAATCACCCACTAAAAGCTAGGCTTAAACCGCTGCCCCATCGATGAAATGTTGCATCGGTCTGGCTAAATTTGACAAGTATTTTAATAGGACAATCTCGGGCTAAATATAAGCCTGTGTTCCCCACTTATACGCATATTCCTCGGACAAGCCCGACAAGCAACACATCTAATGCTACACAATAGAAATCCGTATCCAAAGATCTGTCTAACTTAATAGGCGTTTTATCCTAGAATTTCTAGACTTTTGAATTCTCTCTCACAATCCTGATTCCATTACGGCACTAACATACAACATTCCAAGTGTATGTATGTATGTATTTATATATATATATATAGAGAGAGAGAGAGAGAGAGAGATAGAGAGAGAGAGGGGGGAGAAAGGGAGAATTTGAGATGGATGTCATAGAGAGTTTAATATGGATATCTTAAACGGTCCTAACTATCGGGCTTGAAACGGACGGTACCAACAACTTGTTTAATCTAAAAACGTATATATATATATATATATATATATATATATATATATATACATATATATATATATATAAAATTCTACAGCCAAACAACGCCGCAGCTCACAAGAGCCATGACAACCAACGAACCGGAAGTCCAAGACTCGAGTTTCGCCCTCATTTGGGCTTATCAGTTAGACACATCCGAACTCAGGATTAGAAACCCGAGCCTCTTGCATGGGAGGCAAGCACTCTACCAACTGAGCAAACGCCCCGCACACAAGAATTGCTATTAACCAACACAGATCAAGTAAACCGCGTCGAAATCCGACTGTGAAATGTACCCACTTCGTCTCGACAAGGGACGCGGCCGTCCAACCAGTCAATAACCCTTGCCGATCTCTCACAAGTAGGATTTTTACTCGAAGTGACCACGCCGTCCAACAATGCTAACCCAACGAGCAACTTATAATAGGATTTTCAGAATGTGAGAGATTGTATAATAAATTCCACAGCCAAACACCGCCGCATCTCACAAGAGCCATGACAGCCAACGAACCTGAAGTCCAAGACTACAGTTTCGCCCTCATTTGGGCTCATCAGTTAGACACAACTTGAAACTCGACTCTTGGACTTCCGGTTCGTTGGCTGTCATGGCTCTTGCGAGCTGCGGCGTTGTTTGGCTGTGGAATTTATTATACAATGTGTCACATTCTGAAAATCATATATATATATATATATATATTAGATTGCCCATAACTCGTTGGGTCAGTATGTTATATTAATGGAATTAATGTATGAGCGTGACACTTGTGACGTAAAAAATAGTTTTATGTGACATAACAGAAACATTTCTATGAAAGTCTACTAAAATGAAAGAAGAATATAGATAGATTTCTATGAGCCGTTCTGTTTATAATTGTTTATTTTTGAAAAAAAAAATTACAGCCATTGATTTATAAGTGGTTTGCCATACTTAAAGGTAAATGTGCACTATTCAAATTTTGATATATCGTTTGATTTAAACATGAAAAAAAACAATTGGGTTGTGAAAACGTACATGTTGTAAAATGCTCTTATGGTTAGCAAAGGTTACACTAGATTTATTTGTAAGAAAATTGCGTTAAAATAAATTAAACGTAATACGGAAATGAACGATGTAAAAAAATGCAGAAAGCATTAACAATTGTGTAGTTAGATAATATAAACGCGAAAAAACAAGTGGGGCACTGAAAAAGTACACAGTAAAACAATACGTTGTCAACGGGTCAAAGGTGATTTATTTGTAAGAAAATTGCGACAGTATAGTTGTAATACAGAATAGTTGCGAAAAATCTTCACCCTCCCCATATTAAATAATAATTTTTAAATAATAACGTTGATATTTCAATGCGAAGATCAAAATCTGAAAAAGAAGCGATGTGGGTTCATTTGTTTACGTTGTTATGGGTTAATGCTTTTTGCGCTCATGTGCTACCATATATCGTAAACCGGAAAGTTGGTTACATCACTTGTTACAAGGTCATTTGAATTTTATAATTATATAGATATATACACAAATCCAGAGAATACATCTAACAATTATGTTTACGCATGATATTGTCTCTATCTAATCTAATTACATTTAGAGTGCTATTGTCCTATTAAACATT
Source organism: Euprymna scolopes (assembly GCF_053919585.1). Taxonomy (NCBI): domain Eukaryota; kingdom Metazoa; phylum Mollusca; class Cephalopoda; order Sepiida; family Sepiolidae; genus Euprymna; species Euprymna scolopes. The sequence continues at coordinate 40,630,052 of NC_136482.1, forward strand.
GTAACAATCATTTGTGTTTCCCCACCGTTCCACTACACTCATTAACTCGTTAGCACTTATTTTGTGCTTAGTATATTGCATATTTTTAAATGGTTACGATATATATATATATATATATATATATATATATATATATATATTTATATATATATACCCACACATATACATACATACACCCACACACCCACATCCATATGTATATACATATATATATATATATATATATATATATATATATATATATATATATATATATATATATATATATATATTAGAACATATAGCGAAACGCATTGTTCTTATATATTTCTTAATTTATGTGTAGTTTTCAAATAATCCTATGCGTTATGTATCTTTCGTTTCTTTTTATATACTCTTTCACTTCCATCTCCGAAACTATACTCACTTGTTGCCAATAATTTGATACGGGTTGTTCGCTTGGGACATTGCACATGAAACAATGACGTGTTCTGCCGTGTGTTATAACGGCACGTAGACACATGGCGCTCTACACATTGGAATACGATCCCGACGCTACTAATATAAATGGTAATTATGGAAGAGGAAATCGACCATGGCTGCTGTTACTCATTACTCATCTTCTGCACAGGAAGTGTGGTGTGGGATGGAGTGTAGCCTTATTTGAACCATGAAGGCAGGACAACTGACCAACCGATCGCCCGATCGCCCGACTGTAAAGATATGTTCGTGAGACACAAGAGATTTTCAATGCTTATAAAAGTTTCTATTACTGATTCAATTCGAAGATGTATACAAGACGTGTGTACAAAACTGATACATTTGCGCACTATTCACAATATATGTATATATTCATGCTCCCTATCTTAGGTTGAACATTTGAAAAGTGATATACAAATTACCATTAGCGTATGAAAAGACGTTCTTAGTGTTAACAAATTGAGCTTAGGTATTTAGGCAATGTCCAAACATTGTAATTCACTAACGGCATAGCAACAGCCGTATAGCGCAACGGTTAGAAGTTCCGAGTGTCGTTTGGGCGATCGGATTTCGATCCTGGCTTGAGGTTGTTGCTTCTCTAACCGCACTGATTAACTGTGAAACAGCGAAGCAGTACTATATATATATATATATATATATATATATATATATATATATACTTAGCTAAACATAATATTGTGGATAATATTTTTGCAACTATTCGTCGGAATGTTGAGTGGAATTGATGCTGTTTCGTAATGTTCTATATTCCTGTGGTACTAGTTTTTTTCGTGGCGGATCTTACTTATTGAATTATTGAGTACTGCCGAAATAAATATTCAAAGTATACACATGAGAGTCCATTTAGTTAGACACATGAAATTATATATCTAATTGTAGATATATATGTAGGTGTGTATATAATTTAACATCCACACACCTACACACACAGACCCACATACACACACACATATATGCATAGTAAAAAGTTTAAAAATATATATGGCAATTAAGCTGCACAGAATATTTCGCGTTTCATTCTCGTGAGGATTTATCAGGCTTATGCGAAGTGTTCCGATTAGCTGCTATTGATTTTTTTTTTATTTTAAATAAAACCGCGGACATCCTAATCAGCCAGTCAATTATAATACAAGTGTACAGTTGATCTTAGCTCCCCCCCTGTTTTTGTGTGTGTTTTTCATTGGAAATGTAGATATCTTAGTAAGCTGACCTATTTTAAACTTATGTGTAGTAAGATATGAGTTTTTCTATAGTTACGATAATAGTTTAATTAATATATATGTATATATATATATATATATATATATATACATATATATATATATATAAATAATTATTTTTAGTATATATATATATATATATATATATATATATATATATATATATATATATATATATATGCATATTATATTATTTTAAATGTTTACCTAACTTTTATTTTCTATTTTTATTGTCAATATTAAAATTATTTGTATTGGTGTTCTAGATTTACCTATGTATTGAGCACTTTTTCAGTAAATATTGAAAATGCTCGTATAAAATTATATTTTCATTTATGAATTTATGTGATTAAATTAAGTATATATATATATATATATATATATATATATATACATACATACATACATACATGTATATATATATAGATATACATACATGTGTGTATAGATATATATATATATATATGTATACATACATATGCACACACATATATATATATATATATATATATATATATATATAGTAATTTATAAAATATATATAGCGATTAAGCTGCACTGAATATTCGGCGTTTCATCCACTCTAGGACTCCTCAGGCTTTTGCGCATAAGCCTGAGGAATCCTAGAGTGGATAAAACGCCGAATATTCAGTGTAGCTTAATCGCCATATATATTTTATAAATTACTAACTAGCTCTACCTACGTATTGAGCAATTTTGTTAGTAAATACTTAAAGTTTACGCATACATCTATATTTTCGTATATTAATTTTATGTGAGTAAATTAAGTAGTTATTTATATATATATATATATATATATATATATCTGTACTTATCATTTCAAAACTAAGGGATATATTTATTTCATATATATGTTATTTTATTTATATGCTTGTGCATTACACTTTACACATATTTTCATATATAGTTGAAATTCGCAAGGAGCATAGTATTGACATATATTTTAAAAAAAAAAACTCGTTAAAGAGTTTTTTTTTGTTTTTTTTTTAATTTGTAAATTTTATAAATTTGTTGATGAAAGCAAATGAAATATTATAAGGTTCGCAAAATCATAAGAAACAAAATCTTACTTGTTTAGAATGTAAGACAATCCTTCCGAGGAATACAATTTAATTTCTTTTAACGTTTGCCCTATTTTCAATGACAATGCTTTCTGATATTACATATGCTGCGAACAGTTTTTCAATATGTTACAGATGTAGTCGTCCTCTTTTACTATGCACCATCGGGCCATCTATAATACATGCCTACCTTATTAACCTAATAATACTCTTTAATCAGACAAGTAACGCCAACTGTGAGCTTGACTATATCGTTTTCGGCCGAAAGTTCATTCATCCTGCGTCAATTATTTCAAGTATGTTAATAGACATACATTTCAATGAGACTTTTCATATGCTTTTTACTCGACTTTCCCGTGGGAATATATTGTATTGGTCGCCTTTTGTATTTCATATAAATTATGAATAATTCGTGTCATAATAAGCACCGTCGCTTCGTAAGTAGACCAGCGAAAAGCTATTATGTTTTGGTCTCTATTCCATCGCAAATAAAATATTTTCGAGCAATTCGCTTTTTACTTTCGACAATATTTCAGGTAGATACCGAACACTTTTTTGTAATTTTGACTTAATTTTACTATCTGACCTTACATTGTGTATAACTGAGTCTTTTACTGCAACGTTCCACAAAGCGTTGTAGACACACTCACACTTTAGATAAAGAAGAAAACGTAATTCCACTCGTTTTTGCTTCATTTACAACGGAATGAATTTTCTCATTCTCCCGCGAAGCTTGAATTCTCGTTACGGCTGTGGCATCTATCATATGATGATTTTCTTGTAAAGGATCTCCACCGACATTGACATCTCTAAAGTGATCATCTTCACGAACGTGATATCTCATTTTATAATGTCCATTTTCCTTAACATTGCTTTATTTCATCGGTATTTGCATATAACTGTCCGTGCTATGTAATTAATCATATGTTTTAGTAACATAGCTAGTTACATTAAGTGGTAAGTTGTTAGTGGCAGTGAGTAGTCTAGTTTTAATTCTATTTGGGAAATATTATATATTATATCATAAACTGTTAGTTCCTTTTCGGGTAAAATATATTGAGTAAAGATTTGGGGCTGCTTGTAAGCTGAACACATTCCTTTAGATATTGCCCCAATAACTTTTTCTTTTACAATTATGATGTACTTTTTTGCGTAGAGTAATCTTTTCGAACCGTATACAATCTGTGTGTGGGTGTTTTCGTAGTCTTGCATAATATGTAGTACGTATGCTTCGATACATAAGAACTAGCATCGCATGCGATGGATATGTTCAATCCAGATCGTAGTGTGTGAAAAATTGTTCTGATATTAGTATAGCTTTTATTTGCTTCAAAGCTGATTGATATTCTACAATTTATAAGTGTTTCTTTTTCGGAATTCGGAAGCCATAATAATTTATGCATGGTATTAATAAATGCTTTGTAAAGTATAGCAATTTCAAGACAACTATAATTCTCGGTGGAACTTCTCCAAGAAGGCTAACTTCTTATAACTTCTGAAAGCTCTGACGTGTTCTGTTTCTGTCAATGATATTCCCAGCTACTTAATTTCTCTAATATAAAGGCGCAATATATATATTTTTTCAAATCAGTTCTAAAATCGGTTTCAGAGTTTTATTTGGCGAAAAATATTTTACTTTTTAATGATACTTTGTGCAAATTAAGTTTTATCTCCTGCTACATCGCGCAGCGGTTTCTCTGTCCTTCTCGTCGTTGTTTTTTTTTTAATTAATTTACATATGTGTGAACATTATGTTTAAAGGTCCAAAACAGCAAATCCGTCGATATTGTAGGATTTACATAGGCCAGTTTAGCATCATAAGTTCTGGTTCACTTTCGAGGTTTGATAGAAGTTCCTGTCTTATTTCAATGCGTCTATGCGAATACAATTCTTTGAATGAATATTAGGCATTTATAGCCGTCGTCTAACAATTCACATAATCGAAAATTTATACATTGCTTGTTTGCAATTCTATTAAAGGTAATATAATCGAAGTCATCTCGTTTCGATGAGTTGAAATATATAACTACTTAATAGAATAATATTGTATGCGTACTTAACTACAAGGACAAACATTTAATCGCTTCAGAGAATTTCAATTTTCTATTTGTGTAGTGTAGAATCTAGTGGACAAACCCAACTTCTCCTGATGTAACATGATAACAGAAAGATCAGCCACAACGCAAGTCAACTACCCACTCAGTGAAGTCGATGCCGTATACAAATTTACGGACATAGTGAAAACTAACAAATAATTTCATATGCATGGTAGACATGAAAGTACTTGTAAAAAGAATGCAAAACGGAAAGGAATTAAACTATACGATAAAACTGACCAGTATGTTCAGCCATCATTTTAAATTTTAGAATAAGACTGTTATATATAAAATGAGATATACTGGAGACAACGGAGCCATATTAGCGACTGAATGAGGACAACATGTTGTTTGTATTTGTATCTATATATAGGTGATAATTGTAGTAGTAGACATCGTAAAAATTAAAGAAAGCATACGAAAGTATAAATCTAATGTATAAGTAAGAAAAAAACAGCGTTTAAATTACAACCATGAAAGAGTTCTTCATACTTTTACTCTAGATACACCGCTTATAATTAATTGATAATAATACATGATAGTGACGCTTGGTAGAATTTCCAACAGCTAAACAGTAATAACATAAAAAGAAGACGAAAGAGAAGAAGCAAAACAAGAAGACGGAGAAGCAGATTAAATATTCCATTATTGTTATATTTGAAACAACAACAACAACAACAACAACAACAACAACAACAACAACAACAGTAATACTAACAAAAATAGTGTGACAAAAGAGCAGATGGAATGTGATGTCACTTGTTTGTATATATCACACAAATAGTTGTAAATGGCGCAGGAAAATGGAACACCGGATAGAAATTACAGACTAAAAATTTGCACTCAATAATGCGGACTATACTAGAACATAATAATAGTCCATTGCATCCTAAGTAACAGAGAAGATAAATGGCTCTCGCCCAGAGAAAACGAGCTGAATGCGATTGCTGCGAGAACGATGTCATTGACAATTATTATCGGAAGGGGGGAGTACTATAAATACGGTTAATTGTTGTCAATAAGACTCCATAGAAAATAAACAGTTATGATTAGTAATATACTGACCTGTGTGAGAACACATGGGGAGTGAATAATAATAATAATAATAATAATAATAATAATAATAATAATAATAATAATAATAATAATAATAACACAGATAGAGCCAAACTGTTAGAGAAGGGCACAGATAAAGGAACTTCCCCCAGCCACTATAAGCCAATCACGTGCTACCCACTCTGTGGTAAATACTAACAGGACAACTGGGAGAACAAATCTAGTACTCCCTGAATAATCGTGGACTCCTCTCCGACGAACAGAAAGGATGCCAAAAAGGAAAAGGAGAAACACATTATCTGATATATATGGATTAAAAGATTCGAAGGGAGGCAAAAAAAAGAGAAAGTATTTAGCAATTGCATGGATTGACTACAAAAAATCTCCGACAGGATCCTCGAAGGACGGATTATAGAATGCTTAAAACTGTATTTAAAAAAGCAGGATCACCAACGTGTTAGAACATGCAATGAGAACGTGGGGACTGGAATTAAAAGCTGATGGACAACACACAACAAATATATACATACGAAGAACCAACTTGCAAGGAGACTTACTTTCACCGTTGCTGTTCATCATAGGCTGAACAATATTCTGAGAAAGTGCCAAGCCGGATACAAGTTCTCTAACACAGAGGAAAAAAAGAAATAACCTGATGCACATGGGCGATTTGAAACTTTTTGCAAGTATTGAATAGGGGCTAGAGACACACATTAACCCTAAGAGGATCTTCAGCTAGGATATCCAAATGGAAATGTGAATGGGAAAGCGCGCACTACTACTTATTTGTAAGGGAAAACAAGAAACGAAAGAAAGGAACTACCCAACCAAACGGAGTTGAGGGGACGAAGGGAACAGGACGACTACAAATACTTGGGAATCCTGGAAGCGGACGCACTCAAAGTAACAGAAATGAAAGAGAGAATAGGAAGGGTATACCCTTCACCTGGAAATGAAATTATATAGCAGAAACTTAATAAAAGGTATAAATGCATGTGCAGTATCACTAGCAAGATACTCTGTTTTTAGGGTTGAGAAAAGAAGAACTGAGACAGCTCGATCCGAAAACCAGGAAACTCATGACCATCGATAATGCACGACACTCAAAGGATGATATTTACAGAATATACTGAACGGATAATTATGGCAGCGACAGACACTGAAATAAAAAACAGAAAAGAGAAAGACAAATGACTGAACAAGAAAAGAAAAAATGGGAAGAGAAACAACTGCACGGAAGATTCCTAAGAATGACAAACAATTAGAATAACAAAAACACTGTGACATGGATGCGAATAGGACATGTAAACCGAGACACTGATTCCCTAATAATTGCAGTAAAAGAAAGCTCGATAAAAACAAACCGTATCAAAGCAAATATCAATAAAACACAAGTAAACAACAAGTGCAGTTGTGAACAAAAAGACGAAACGTTAAACCATATAGTAAGTGAATGCAGCAAACTGGCTCAAAAGTAATACAAAAAAGTGGTGAGGGCAGTGCACTGGGAATTATGCAAACAACTGCATTTTGAACGTCCAAAGAAAATGGTACAAGCGTAAGCCCGCAACAGTGATTGAAAACGAGAACCACAAACTCCTATGAGACATGAACATACAGATGGACAACCCCATCCAAGCAAGCAGGCCAGATGTAATAATACACCAGAAATAAAAATCCTGCAAAACCGTATATTTTTCTGTCCCAGGGTGAGTATGAAAGAAAAGGAGAAACGGGGCAAATACACGGAGGTAGCCAAAGAGTTAAAAGGGATTTGGATGATGGGGAAAATCAAAATATTACTTATAAACAATCCCCAATAACTTGGAATAAAGGATAGGAGAAATTAGAACCAGAGGAATAGCCGCAAAGATACAACGATAAATGATAAGGAAAACAACTGAATATAAAGAAAACATCTTGAATGCGAAGAGTAATACACATACAACATGTGTATGAGCCAGATAACCAGCTGTAGAGACAAAACATGGAGAATCTTTACAGAGAATGAAGAACAGTGAAACTGGATATAAACAAGTTCTACATCCCCATTACGGATCCACTCCCATTCCCCATCACCGTTTCCCCAATCAAAAAAGTGTGAACCCAAAGAGTCGAGAAGAGTCAAGGAGGAGGGAAAGACCGAGAAGGGAGTGCTGAATAGACCTCTGCTGGGCAAGCGCGAAGAGAACTTTACCTTGGGGAGGATGTGCCACTCAATTTTCAGTACAGGCCAATTGCCGCTGCAAGCGAGACATCAATGGTGAGAGACTGTTGCGATAACGGAAACATATTTGCAAATGCTATCGAAGGGGGTGGGGCGTGTTGGACATCTGGGGAGACTTGTTGTAATTCAGCTTCCAGGAAACACCACAGGTTTTTAATCAGACCTATGATGCCCTTTGTTAAAGATCTATGTGAGTCAATGATAATAATAATAATAATAATAATAATAATAATAATAATAATAATTACAACACCATTAATAATGAAAACAGCTGAAATAGTGAGGAACCCCTTACAATGCGGTGACTAAAACACCTGAGCAACATGAGCGAACCAGAAAAACACCAACAGAGACAAACCATGAAAAAATGTTAGATAAAACAAAGGACATTAAAGATGCATATATATATAAGTTCGCTATTTCCTCCCCCACCCCCTCATATCGCCCGATCACCGCCTGCAAAGTGTGATACTTAATAGCCGAGAAAGGTCAAGGAAGATAGACGGACGAGTAGAGACTAGGTCTCCGTTGAACAAGCGCGAACAGAATTCAGCACCGTGGAAAACCAGCATATAGGTATACATATCAGGTTTTTAAGTAATATGAAAAAAAAAACTCACAAAAGGCATGTTGTTAGCCTTTAAACTCACAGAGGAATGCAAACAAATATTTGTTAGAGTCTCTCATACTGACTTTATATTGGAAACAATACCCCTCACATTTTGGCCAACGTTTAGGAATACCTAATGGATGTATCAAATGATATGGGAAAAGAGGTGTCGTTTTCGGCCACTTTGGGGCAGTTTTTACCCTTTTTAAGCTGCTGGAGACGCCGAATTCAAGTGTAAATGGATAACGGTAAAGTTCCAGGCATTATTACATGTATATTTGAATTGGTCAGCCGTAAAAACAACTACATTGTCAGACATATGAAGTTTTTGTTAAGAAATCTTAAAAAAGAGCAACAAAAGGGGTGTTTTTAGAGCTAAACCTCCCCACGGATGCGAATCAGAAGTTTGCCAGCGTCACCGATGCTGGATTCATATTAAGAACAATAACCTCCGCATTTTGGCTAAGTTTAAGAAAAATCTAAGGGATGGATTCAAAGTTATGTGGCAAGACGTGTCACTTTTTGACTATTTTGAGATATGTTTTGCCTCTTTGATCCCCTGGGGACGCAACTTGAATTTTTGCAATTTTTTATTACGGTGCACATCTATTTAATGAAATACAATTTTTGTCAAAAATTCAGGAAAACTAATACATGGTTATCTGGCAATCGTCCGGAATAACTGAAAATTACATGTTGCAGTAACAAGAATAAAGCAACCAAGAATAAGAAAAATAAATATGGCTAAAAAGCAATAGAGCAAAAGAATGATGACTGAACACATACAAATGGCACCGCACAATATAGTTGATGGATGAAGAGAATTGAAAGGTCGTTGGATGAAAGCACTAACCAGGCATCTACATGAGAATATTTAGTGCCACTAAACTTCTAGTAAAGACCAATGACCACGACCGACGTCAAATCAATTGGAAACAGTATTTGCGATGAGGCAAATTGATTTTTGAATCGTATCTAAAGATGTAGAGCGAACTAGACATCTTCACTAAGAATCCAGGTAACAAATGATCTTGTTGTCAAAGGGATTTTTATGATAGTCTGTGTGACACTTGTAGTGAGTAAATAATAATAATAATAATAATAATAATAATAATAATAATAATAATAATAATAATAATAATAATAATAATAATAAACAATAAGGGGAAAGTGAGGCTAACAATGACAATTAGACCCTGTAGCTAGCCTATCCTACTGTATGAAAAAGTGAATATTGCTGAGTATGAGAAAAGAAAAACTGGAAGTCATGGAAATTACGGTACTACACAACCAAACTGAGATGAGCTCATTAGGCCAACATGATCGTTACAAATATTTTAGAGTTATGGAAGCAGATATCATTAAAGAAACAGAACGGAAACGGAACATTGAACTGAAACACATAAGCGGAACAGGAAATCTTTCAGAAAATACACTATAGAGTAAAATCCTAGTCACTAGTAAAATACTCTGGAGCGTTTTTAGACAACAAACAATTGAGACATTTCGACCAGACGACCAGACAACTCATGATTATGCACAATGAACTGCGTCCAAAAGATGGCACTGACACTCTATGTGAAATGCAATACGAGAGAATCGGGATGCGGTGTATAAAAAAAAACTGTTTGAATACCAAAAAAATAATGAGGAAATACTTAATGCTGAACACCGAAAGGATAATTACTGCAGCAAGAACCACCTTACATGCAAGGAAAGCAGAAGACGAAAAGTCGAGGGATCAGGCAATAAAATAACAATCAAAAGGGAAACAGCTATATTAATTATTTATTAGGATGACAAAGGGCGAGTCCAACGAAAACACTTGGAGCTGGTTACAACAAAACGCAACAAAAAGAGAAACTTAATCTTTAAACAGAGCCGGAGAGATAACCCAATTAAAACAAACCACGCGTCCACACAAATAGCTAAAAACGCACATACATACAACAAATGCAGAATCTGTTAAGTAGAGGAGAAAATAAACCACAAAACAAGTGAATGCCGCATATATATATATATATATATATATATATATATATATATATATATATATATATATATATATATATATATAGGGTGACCCCAAAAAACGGGTCCCAATTCTAATTAGGCCCCGTTTCTTATGTTTTGTCTGAATTAAATACAGGTGTGGTCATAATTAGTTTATTATATTCAAAACATCACATCAACACACTAGTCTTTGAACTTTTTTCTCCGTTCCACAGCATATGCTCTAGAGGGCCTCCATTTAGCTTTTGTTTTTTGGGGGCACCATATATATATATATATATATATATATATATATATATATATATATATATATATATATATATGTATACTGTATTAACAAAACCAATACTTCATAAGAGGAATTATACCAACAAGAAGTGTATTTCATTGTATGTTTAAATGTTTCAAGACCGGTTGGACAATTTAAAGCGTTTGAAAATTTTCACATAACCAGCCTTTGTGCAGATTCTTGAATAAAATACACTTTTACAATAGAACATTTAAAAATATCAGGAGACTTGTTGTTAATAAGGTACAGAGAGAACACGTTCTGCTCAAAGAAAAATCTGAGTAAATAATAATAATAATAATAATAATAATAATAATAATAATAATAATAATAATGATAATGATAATAATAATGATGTTCAATTGTAAAATAAAAATGAAACGAAGAATGGGTTGAAGCAAAAACACCATGAATATAAACATTGTAAACTATACTATTTCGTGCATAAAGACATAAAGCACAAAATAAAGAAAGTCGTAAGCAGCTGGGCAGGTGCGTTTCATATACGGAGTGATGCCAGCTTATTAGTTGCAAACTCTCACTCTATCACCATTGTAAATCTTGTTCGTAAGAACTTTAGTCTTATCGTTAGAAAAATCTGACGAGAAAGAATTAAGTATCGATCCCCATCAAATGTGTCTGAGCTTTGAACTGCAAACATTTTTCTCACATTTATTTTGTTATTTTGTTTCAATATTTTTTTCTCATTAAACAAAGACCAACTATTATCTCTTGCAGCGAGCGGCGGCTCGACCTTCCATGGCTGCCTTTTGGGATTTGAGACAATTTTAAATGCAAAATATGTAAATTACAAGCTAAAAAACATACGATTGTAAGAGTTTAATGGTTATTTCAGAGATAATCATTCGTCTGGGAAATTATTCATGATTCCGGTTAAAGATTCTCCTCGCGAACGACAGGAAAACAGTATCTGACTGAGTAAAGATAAGATGTTTTTTTTTAATTCCCAGATCGAAAATAAATAACATCTATGACGAGCAATTTTGACTACAACATATTTTTTTCATAAGAGAATACGCAATATATATATATGTATATATATATATATATATATATATATATATATATATATATATATGTGGTGATAATGTGATGATTGTCACTTCTTGACAGAAGAATAAAATCTTTCCCTATTTTTATTGTTGATTACTATATGTGTGCATATATGTATGTACATATATATATATATATATATATATATATATATATATATATATATATATATATATATATATATATATAAGCAGGCGGCATGGAGTTGTGAGAGGAATGATATTTGCTCTCATACATGAGGTGATACATACCATACATATGATGTCACATATGACGTAAAAGACGTAGTCAAATTCTATGACACATGCATAAGGTTATAGCAACCCTTTCTCTGTTTCTCTGCTTCCCTCTTTCTCTATTTCTCTCTCTCTCTGTCTCTCTCTATTTGTTTGTCTGTCTGTCTGTCTGTCTCTCTCTCTATATATATATATATGTATTTATATATATATATATATATATATATATATATATATATATATATATATATATACTAGCATGGGTGCCCGGCGTTGCCCAGGTGTTTGGAGGTGTATGCTGAGCAAAAAAAAGGGGGGTAATTTTTTAAACTTTGACCCCTATTATGACCCCTGAAAATTTATTGTTTTGGCCTCAAATCAAGTTATTAAGTTAGATCCATGTCCACAGAAGCTATATCTAAAATTTAAAGTGTGTAGACCCAAAATTGTCGGAGAAGTTTGGTAGAGTTCTCAAAGCTTAAATCGTTGAACTTTGACCCCTTAATCGCCAAATTTCTGGCTAAAAACGGATCACATAGATTTTTCCAAATCTCAGTACCTTGTATATCAAATTTCGAGTCTGTAGACTAAAAATTGACAGAGTTATTTCGTAGGGAAATGTACACAGACACACACACACTTTCACTTTTATAGATATATAGATTTAAAATTTGAGTCTGACAGAATGACAAAATTATATTGCAAACCGATATATTAAACAAACGAACTTCAAAGAGACAAATGAACACATAAGTAAAAAAAAATTGTATTAGAAAACATTTCTTGATTATTCCACGTCTTTTTTTTTACAGACCTGACGACCGAGGTTCGCTCTTTATAAAAATTGTTTTTTATAGTCTTAATTTTGACTTCCCTTTTCATAAAAAACTAAAAAAAAATCAAGAAAGAAAAGAAATTTAATTTTATTCTTTTTTCATTAATTTCTTTCTGTGCAAAGCAATTCTTTCAAACTTACTCTGTTTCCAAAATGTTTTTATTTGATTCCCCTCCCCCTTCATTCATTTTCCTCCGCATCCTGGCAAGTAGTAAAATAAACCATTTATAATATTTATTCATGGATTTATTTACTAATCATTTCTTTTGTATCGGTAAATGAATTCCATTTAAAAAAAAACTGTAAAAGTCACGTTAAAGGTGATTAAGTTGGAAAGTAAGTAAAAATTTACCCTTTTTACTTTTATACGATTTCTGATCACTTTGAAATAGGTGTGTGTGTGTGTGTGTGTGTGTTTTAAAAATGTTTTTTAACTGCTATAATCTCATTTATATATATATATATATATATATATATATATATATATATATATATATATATATATATATATATATATATAACAACGTGAGTATTCATATCGTGGGTTTGTATTACTGTACACATAGATTCGAAAAAATAGTCAAAAACAAATATATAAATAAATGTTATCAAAGGCAAGATAAGTTACTTTTCTACCTAACTGGATATATTTTTTGTGTTTTTATTCAATGTAATATATTTATTCAGCTCGAAAAACATACAGTGTTTACCGATGTATTGGAAAATTCAAGATGGCATCTCACACCCTCTTTAACACCGTAAGTTTGGGAAAGGGTGTTATAAATAAAAAACTATACAAAATACTATTAAAAACCCGCCGAATATATGTCAACCTATGTCACGGTAACATATATTGAGCGAGTTTTTAACAGTATTTTAACAGGGCACATCGTAAAAACTGACCCATTAATTTTCCTGAAGTAAAAACTATATAGTTTTTAAACTTTTAAAACTATACATTATAAAAAGAAAACTGTTCGAGTGATTTTTTTTTTACATGGGTGTCACCACTTATCAAGGCCCAGAGGCCACTCAAGGATAAGGGTTAATAGGTATACATTAGTCATTGTGATTTTAGCATAGTAAACAGTGGGAATTTTGTAACTTGGATTACTTGAAAAAGAAAACTGTTCGAATGATTGAAAATGAAAATAAAATAACAATGTAAATATATTGATAAGAAAAAAACAAAAACAAACGAAGTTTCCGTTTCAGGAACCCGAGTTTAATTTTATGTCGTAATCATTCAACTCGTTAGCGGTTTTATTCAGCGATTAGGGATAACCATACGACATATCTAATTACCAAAGCGATTTTTTTTTAATTAAAACTAAACCTGTTTAGTTTTAATGAACCAATTTTTTTAAAGCCAACACTTTAGTTATTTTGAGAGCGTGCAACTGCACCCGAAAAGATTGATTAGGAAACTCCAAATCCTTTTATGACGCGAAGAAAAAAAAAAAAAAAAAAAGGCCTTTTATCGGCTTAAATGATAAACTAATGTTAAATATTAGTATTTAATATAATGAGATATCAATCTACACAATTTGCCATCGATTCTGAAATAAAATGAAATCCTGACATTGTGATCATTTTTGCAGGTGTTATGTGCCAAATATTGAAATAAGAATGTTTAAATTTAATTATTGTAATTTAAGTCTTTAATTTTAATGTCGATTTTATTTATAAAATATCTTTTTAAAAATCAATCTCAAAAACAATCTGAACAATAAATCTCTTTTGTTATGGCTAAGTTTTTGTCAAGGGTAGAAATTATAATAGATAAGTATTCATCCATGATGACATTTTACTGATTTCCTGGTTTACAGGTATTCTTGCTAAATTTCTTCGAAAGAATTGACATAAACAATACTTCAACTAAATACGTATATTTCATGCAATAATGACTTTTGTTTCTTCTGACTTTTCCTAAACTAAACATAAAACATCGGTTAGGGTTAGTTTAACATTCTGTAAAAGTACCTTCCGTTTTTTTTTTTTTTTGTACTTCTGCAGAGAAGGTAAAAAACCGATAAAAACTGGATATATTTTTCGTGTTTTTATTCAATTTAACATGTTTATTCAGCTCGAACAGCATACAGTGTTTACCGATGTGTTGGAAAATTCAAGATGGCGTCTCACACCCTCTTTAACACCGTAAGTTTGGGAAAAGGTGTTATAAATAAAAAAACTATACAAAATACTATTAAAAACCCACCGAATATATGTCAACCTATGTCACGGTAACATATATTGAGCGAGTTTTTAACAGTATTTTAACCGGTTTTTTATTTATTACACCTTTTTCCAAACTTACCGTGTTAAAGAGAGAATCGGCCGCCATCTTGAATTTTCCAATACATCGGTAAACACTGTATGCTTTTCGAGCTGAATAAACATGTTAAATTGAATAAAAACACGAAAAATATATCCAGTTTGGTAGAAAAGTAACTTATCTTGCCTTTGATAACATTTATTTGTTATATATTTGTTTTTTGGCAACTTATTCGAATCTGTGTGTACAGTAATACAAACGCGAAATGAATTTAAGACAACGAGTGAAATGAGAAAATGAAGAAAATCACATTTGCTGTGTGTGTTTACTTTTTATGTAAGTCAGCGGGTTTCGTTGCCATAACAACGTGACGGTAGTGAACGTGTGTGTGTGCGTGTGTGCGCGTGTGCTTGCTCGTACTACTCCTAAGTTTGTAGGAGCATTTGATTTCGTGTAGTTTAGTTTCGTATATAAGTTTCGTATTTTTTAAATTTGTAATTAACAAGTTATTAAAAAATAAAACCCTTCCAAGATGGACAATAAATAAAGCCATAATATTTTATGGTAAAGGTAAGAGCGTAGAAACCATTGTTTTTTAGGAGATGTGATTATTGAATTAACCAATCAGAAATCGTCTGTGGCACACACATCTCTGTTTTTATAGATATATAGATAGATAGATATAGATATAGATAGATAGATAGATAGAAGATAGATAGATAGATAGATAGATATAGATAGAAGATATAGATAGATAGATAGAAGATATATATATATATATATATTCATATATATACATACATATGTGTGTGTATTAATATATACATATAGATATGCATATATTAATATATATATATATATATATACTAGCATGGGTGCCCGGCGTTGCCCGGGTGTTTGGAGGTGTATGCTGAGCAAAAAAAAGGGGGTAATTTTTTAAACTTTGACCCCTATTATGACCCCTGAAAATTTATTGTTTTGGCCTCAAATCAAGTTATTAAGTTAGATCCATGTCCACAGAAGCTATATCTAAAATTTAAAGTGTGTAGACCCAAAATTGTCGGAGAAGTTTGGTAGAGTTCTCAAAGCTCAAATCGTTGAACTTTGACCCCTTAATCGCCAAATTTCTGGCTAAAAACGGATCACATAGATTTTTCCAAATCTCAGTACCTTGTATATCAAATTTCGAGTCTGTAGACTAAAAATTGACAGAGTTATTTCGTAGGGAAATGTACACAGACACACACACACTTTCACTTTTATAGATATATAGATTTAAAATTTGAGTCTGACAGAATGACAAAATTATATTGCAAACCGATATATTAAACAAACGAAATTCAAAGAGACAAATGAACACATAAGTAAAAAAAAATTGTATTAGAAAACATTTCTTGATTAGTCCACGTCTTTTTTTTTACAGACCTGACGACTGAGGTTCGCTCTTAATAAAAATTGTTTTTTATAGTCTTAATTTTGACTTCCCTTTTCATAAAAAACTAAAAAACAATCAAGAAAGAAAAGAAATTTAATTTTATTCTTTTTTCATTAATTTCTTTCTGTGCAAAGCAATTCTTTCAAACTTACTCTGTTTCCAAAATGTTTTTATTTGATTCCCCTCCCCCTTCATTCATTTTCCTCCGCATCCTGGCAAGTAGTAAAATAAACCATTTATAATATTTATTCATGGATTTATTTACTAATCATTTCTTTTGTATCGGTAAATGAATTCCATTTAAAAAAAAACTGTAAAAGTCACGTTAAAGGTGATTAAGTTGGAAAGTAAGAAAAAATTTACCCTTTTTACTTTTATACGATTTCTGATCACTTTGAAAAAGTTGTGTGTGTGTGTGTTTTAAAAATGTTTTTTAACTGCTATAATCTCATTTATATATATATATATATATATATATATATATATATATATATATATATATATATATATATATATAACAACGTGAGTATTCATATCGTGGGTTTGTATTACTGTACACATAGATTCGAAAAAAATAGTCAAAAACAAATATATAAATAAATGTTATCAAAGGCAAGATAAGTTACTTTTCTACCTAACTGGATATATTTTTTGTGTTTTTATTCAATGTAATATATTTATTCAGCTCGAAAAACATACAGTGTTTACCGATGTGTTGGAAAATTCAAGATGGCATCTCACACCCTCTTTAACACCGTAAGTTTGGGAAAGGGTGTTATAAATAAAAAACTATACAAAATACTATTAAAAACCCGCCGAATATATGTCAACCTATGTCACGGTAACATATATTGAGCGAGTTTTTAACAGTATTTTAACAGGGCACATCGTAAAAACTGACCCATTAATTTTCCTGAAGTAAAAACTATATAGTTTTTAAACTTTTAAAACTATACATTATAAAAAGAAAACTGTTCGAGTGATTTTTTTTTTTACATGGGTGTCACCACTTATCAAGGCCCAGAGGCCACTCAAGGATAAGGGTTAATAGGTATACATTAGTCATTGTGATTTTAGCATAGTAAACAGTGGGAATTTTGTAACTTGGATTACTTGAAAAAGAAAACTGTTCGAATGATTGAAAATGAAAATAAAATAACAATGTAAATATATTGATAAGAAAAAAACAAAAACAAACGAAGTTTCCGTTTCAGGAACCCGAGTTTAATTTTATGTCGTAATCATTCAACTCGTTAGCGGTTTTATTCAGCGATTAGGGATAACCATACGACATATCTAATTACCAAAGCGATTTTTTTTTTATTAAAACTAAACCTGTTTAGTTTTAATGAACCAATTTTTTTAAAGCCAACACTTTAGTTATTTTGAGAGCGTGCAACTGCACCCGAAAAGATTGATTAGGAAACTCCAAATCCTTTTATGACGCGAAGAAAAAAAAAAAAAAAGGGCCTTTTATCGGCTTAAATGATAAACTAATGTTAAATATTAGTATTTAATATAATGAGATATCAATCTACACAATTTGCCATCGATTCTGAAATAAAATGAAATCCTGACATTGTGATCATTTTTGCAGGTGTTATGTGCCAAATATTGAAATAAGAATGTTTAAATTTAATTATTGTAATTTAAGTCTTTAATTTTAATGTCGATTTTATTTATAAAATATCTTTTTAAAAATCAATCTCAAAAACAATCTGAACAATAAATCTCTTTTGTTATGGCTAAGTTTTTGTCAAGGGTAGAAATTATAATAGATAAGTATTCATCCATGATGACATTTTACCGATTTCCTGGTTTACAGGTATTCTTGCTAAATTTCTTCGAAAGAATTGACATAAACAATACTTCAACTAAATACGTATATTTCATGCAATAATGACTTTTGTTTCTTCTGACTTTTCCTAAACTAAACATAAAACATCGGTTAGGGTTAGTTTAACATTCTGTAAAAGTACCTTCCGTTTTTGTTTTTTTTTTGTACTTCTGCAGAGAAGGTAAAAAACCGATAAAAACTGGATATATTTTTCGTGTTTTTATTCAATTTAACATGTTTATTCAGCTCGAACAGCATACAGTGTTTACCGATGTGTTGGAAAATTCAAGATGGCGTCTCACACCCTCTTTAACACCGTAAGTTTGGGAAAAGGTGGTTTAAATAAAAAAAACTATACAAAATACTATTAAAAACCCACCGAATATATGTCAACCTATGTCACGGTAACATATATTGAGCGAGTTTTTAACAGTATTTTAACCGGTTTTTTATTTATTACACCTTTTTCCAAACTTACCGTGTTAAAGAGAGAATCGGCCGCCATCTTGAATTTTCCAATACATCGGTAAACACTGTATGCTTTTCGAGCTGAATAAACATGTTAAATTGAATAAAAACACGAAAAATATATCCAGTTTGGTAGAAAAGTAACTTATCTTGCCTTTGATAACATTTATTTGTTATATATTTGTTTTTTGGCAACTTATTCGAATCTGTGTGTACAGTAATACAAACGCGAAATGAATTTAAGACAACGAGTGAAATGAGAAAATGAAGAAAATCACATTTGCTGTGTGTGTTTACTTTTTATGTAAGTCAGCGGGTTTCGTTGCCATAACAACGTGACGGTAGTGAACGTGTGTGTGTGCGTGTGTGCGCGTGTGCTTGCTCGTACTACTCCTAAGTTTGTAGGAGCATTTGATTTCGTGTAGTTTAGTTTCGTATATAAGTTTCGTATTTTTTAAATTTGTAATTAACAAGTTATTAAAAAATTAAACCCTTCCAAGATGGACAATAAATAAAGCCATAATATTTTATGGTAAAGGTAAGAGCGTAGAAACCATTGTTTTTTAGGAGATGTGATTATTGGATTAACCAATCAGAAATCGTCTGTGGCACACACATCTCTGTTTTTATAGATATATAGAATAGAAGAAGATAGATAGATATAGAAGATAGATATAGATAGATAGATAGATAGAAGATATATATATATATATATATATATATATATATATATATATATATATATATATACATGCCTGGAGAATCCTAGAGTGGATGAAACACCAAATAATCAGTGTAGCTTAATCGCCATATATATTTTATTTGATATATATATATATATATATATATATATAAATTATAAACTATCATATACACAAATAAACAGACATGACTACTTTCAAACACCCACATACATATATATATATATATATATATACATGTATGTATATATATATATATATATATATATATATATATATATATATATTTGTAGTGTTTAATTGTTACCTGTTATTTTTACTATTCAGTTTTGTGAAAGAATGAACGATCAATATTTTTATGATATAAACAATATCAAACTATTCTAATAGAATTTAACTATAGACTAAATTCTAACATTTAAATTCTTAACCTTGCTTACAAGGTTCGAATCTCGGCTTATCCTGATTTGGATTTTCTCCTATCTAATTCTCTTCTTTTTTACATTCTTTCCCTGTAACACATTCGTTAGTATATGAATAGGGGAAATAACCTGTTATCCAGTCAAAACGATTGATGTTTTTATTACGTGTAGATGCAAGTCAATGTACCGGAATGAATGTTTACCTGCTACCCCTAGTGTCCTTGTCCGCGATACATACATTACACTGTAGAAAATCGACTGTAGATATCCTAAAATTATATGTAATTAATGGACTCACCTTCAGTTAAGAATGTAATCATTGCTTAATTGTGCTCTAAACACAAAGATCCGTTTGGAAAACGTCGCTGTGTTATAAAATAACAAGGTGTGGATTATAGGCAATTATTTTTACATAATTACTTAAAATATACTAAAATATAAAAGCCAAGTCTTATAGTCCAATTATGATATGAAAAGAAACATTCCTATGGAACACGCACCTATCACATGAAATGATTTACAGGGGATGGCATATATTGCACATTCTGCTTCCGTAGAGATACTATATATAAATATATATATATATATATATATATATATATATATATATATATATATATATATATATATATATATATAGGGGGGTATATTCATGAGCAATTTCACAATTGGCACGGATAAAATAGATGCCTCTCTCTCCCTTTCTCTCTCTCTCTCTCTCTCTCTCTCTCTCTATATATATATATATATATATATATATATATATATATATATATATATATATAATGTCCGTGAGTGAAATTGCCTTTTTGTGTGTCGTTGTATGCATTTTCCTAATCAACTGCCAATTTTCATACTGCCAACTCGAGATTAGACATAATAGGTAGTGAGATTAAAACAATCTTTTAAGCGGTGTTCGGCGACATATTTTGCTATCAATTTTCAACGATTTCACCTTTGAAATGTCTACCAAAGTCCTCCGCCAATCTTGGGGTAAACACTTGAACTTTTTTATATAGAGTACTTGGACATTGATCAAACATTTTAATTTTAATGGAGCCCAAAGCAATAAATATTAAGCATCAACATCGGGGTCAAATTAAAAATATATGACCTCTGGGGCCTCTTCAAATTACCTAGCAAATTCTTAGCCTAAACATTTGAAATTTATAGAAAGTATATTCAGACAAACGGCAAGATTTAAATCGAGTTTTAGCCGATAATTTAGCTGCCAAGGTGTCAAAGTCCAAAAACCCTGACCTTTGCAGTATCTAGCAAACTATTAAGCCAATTTTAGGTCTAAGCATTTGAAATTTTACAGAAAGGATATTCAGGTACTTCGCAAGTTCTTAATCGGTTTTGGGTGATTATTTGGCTAAAAAAAGTTGACCTTTGCAGACTATACCAAACTATTCAACCAATTTTAGGTATAAACACTTAAAATTTTAAATGTAGGTAACTTGAAGCAATATTTATCAAGAAACTTCATCCACTTTTAACCTGATCTCATTAAACACCGAGTAAACTGGTCTTACAGTATTTAATAACTAGCAAGAAACTGAAGGAATAAAATTGAATATAAGAAAATTGATATTAAAAATAAATATAATTGCTCCATAAGCATCCCTCACCCGCCTTTCTCATAAATAAAAAAAAAACTATTAGTACACAAAGCCTAAAAAGAAAAGAAAAACGAAAACAACAACAACACTCACTCCTGATGATAATCGGACGCATCGATTTAAAGCGCTTGAAAATATTATGGCTGAACAAAAAATAAATAAAATTGAGCGCCATCCTATAAAACATGCAAGCTAATATGAAAACGACCGCTCTGCCAATGGAAAAGATATTTAGAAAAATCGGGAAAAACAAAAAGCCTCCCGTGTCCAATCGGACATGTTGAATAATGGCGTGCCCCCCAAATATATGATGATTGCAACGTCTTGCCATACATATATATATATATATATATATATATATATATATATATATATATATATATATATATATATATATATAAATTATTTTGGGGAGTGGGTACAAAACTTTATTATAGCTATGAAAAGGGAAGACTTATTTTTTGTATCTAGAAAAAAGGGAGGGCGAAGTGAAATATTTAATGAAGAAAAAACAATGAAAATGGAATAAAGTACGCCGATCAGGTCCCGTTCTCTCTCTTCAAAGGCCAAATCGAGGGTTTTCTTTTTCATTTTATTATTATAGGGAAACGAACTTAAACGTAGGTAGCGACTAAAATAAAATAAAATTATCGGGCGAAAGAGAAAGAAATGAGAGGAATGACTAAATTAAATCTGTCGTTATGATATGGGGAGAAAACGTCTTAGAGACAAATCACGCCCAAACCTAAAAAAACGTCCTTCTACTTACAGAGAGACCTTCAAATGAAATAAGGAGTGAGCGTGACTCAGGATAGAAAACGATTCACTGATGCAATTCATTGTACATCGCGGGTTTTTAAGCAAATGGTCCGTTATACCGGAAGAATATGTATTGCCAAAAATGTCCGTTTGTTGGTAAATTCTATTCCGGATTTTACTAGGTACGTGTTATTAGACTCCGCCATTTCACCTGAGGGGAATTTTGCCCACGTAGTTGGCACTGCAACTACATTTGTATTGATAAATAATATCATGCATATGATGGTTGGCAGAACATCCTTTCGAGAGGATTGCAATAATGATTTTTTTCGTAATCACCACACGTGCATTGGAGGCAAAATAGCAATGTTCCCCAGCTGAGTTAATATGTTTGGCGGTTTTTTTTTTTACTAACTATCCCTAACCAAGGTAAACAAATGTAAATTGGCCATTCAGCCGCCATCTTAGAGTCTATTTGGGGAAAAATATTCATTTTCCTTTTTATGACGGAGTTAATCACATCAAGAGGGCACTCATTATTGGACAAAGTATTAGTAAACGTTTTTAGTTCTTCATCCAATTTAGATTGTGAGCAAATCATGAGGGCCCGATTTGTTGAATCCCACCTCGTATATAGACCAGTAAACGTTGGTCTGAGAAAATTGATGTAAGATAATTTAATGGAGGTTTCGTTATCAATACATCAAGGAATGCTTAATTAGAATTGTTTCACTTTCCTCAGTATACTTTAATACGGGATGCATTTTGTTGAGAAATGTGAAGAATTCTGATGGCTCTTTCATTATTAAATAAGCTAACGTTATCATCTACAGATCGAAAGTACACTAGCAGTTTTATGTGACCAGATAACAATTGTTTTTCATAGACACCCACAAATATAATCGCAATTATTGGTCTAAGGACGGAACTCATTGCCACGCCATATTTTTGCCGATAAATTATATCGTTGAAATTGAATTCCACCGATGTTGTTGCAAATTTCATTAATTCAATAAATATATTTTCATGAATGGAAGGAGGTGATATCTGACTACGACATAAAAATCCGTATATATATATATATATATATATATATATATATATATATATGTATATATATATATATATATATATATATATATATATATATATGACGAGGACGCATCACAGACTGTCTGAAACGCGCGTAAACGATTTCAATGACTTAAAAACATTATTACAATGATCCAAACATAATTCTTAATGAAAAACCAAGACACGGAATAATAAAATAATGTTAAAAGGTACACATTGTTGGTGACTACTCCATTATTTTATATATATATATATATATATATATATATATATATATATATATATATATATATATATATATATATATATATATATATATATATTGTCTCCAAAGTAGGGGCTCAAGGGAATAAGTTTCTAACATCATATGAACACATGAATGTATTGACAACTTTATAATTTTGCATAAAATTAGCAAACTTAAATGACTATTTTAAGCAGTAGTTACTATAGTAACTATTTACTATGCCTCCCCTACGGGACAGAGTTAGACACCAGGGTCGTTTCTAACGTGGAGAAAAGGTACAAAAATAAAAATTTTCTCAGTCGTGAAGGATTCTCCTCCACCGAAAGCGAACAAGAAAATGAAGTGCAGCATAATTCGTTACTGGCTGTTAAATCTTGAAGATCAATTTTGTAACGTTGTGTTGTGCGGATCATACGATAAAAAGAATAGCCCTTAAAGGAATATCCGTTTAAATGGGGTTAGGTATTTATTTTTTTAATTGTATTACGCTGAGCTCTCAGAAATTTTGAGAATGTTTGGCATTTTAATGCGCATTGTTTACTCTTTCCTTATACACACGGAACTAACATAAAAACACACACAATGACATTGCTCTTTCCTTGCGTGGACAGAACACTTTCAATATGTAAACACAGAATGCCTGTGGAAATATAAATACGCAAAATATACCGACACATCACTCCCCACCCCAAAACGGCTGCTATAAATTTCTCATACGGGTACAAATATTGAATTTTCGATGTTTTATCGATTTTCAAGATTTTATATATCGACACTTTTTTCATATAGAATTGATTAGATGCTTTCAAATAAGAATAAGCAAAAAATATTATGCAGGCAGGTTTCAACATACGGACACACTTATTTGTTATATATTTGTGTTTTACTAATTTAATTTTTAATTGAGGATTTTATTATTAAGAAGATGTGCGCCAGCTACTTTAAGAAAACTGCTTGAAGTATACTGAGAAAAAAATGATGGAAAACCTTAAAAATACGGTCATCGGTAAAATAATTTTTTCTACCTCTGTTTTCGATCAGTTAATAAATGTTTTCTTCAGAATCAGTCAATACCTGCAAATTATCGCCACAAACCAAGACTAATCGCTAGTAATTAACAGTGCTGGCAACATACACTGAAGCCAGATTATTTAATTTGGGGCCCGGTCGCCAGTGTCCGCTATTTTACTGGGACGGCAGTTGGCACTGACACCAACCGTAGTTAAACTTGTTTTTGAGAGAGACTCATTAACGATTCTCTTCTGGATCGATCATGCTTCCAACAGGCACCGCCGCGTAACGGACCCTGCTAGTTTACAATAAAAGTCTGTTTTTTAATCGATTAAATACAAATTCAATTCAATATTTATGATTAAGGAGGAATTAATTAAAATGTACCTACAATAACTTGAAAGAAGTTTTAAAATAAATGAAGATGGCAATGATAAACACTATGTGTGCTATGATAAAAAGCGTCACGTTGTTTAAAAATAATACTGTGTGTGTTATTAATATTATTAAACTGTAATACACGGTGAAAAATGTCTTTGTCAATTAAAATATTTCTGTTTAATTGCCTTTAATTTCAATTAACAATATAATATTATTGTAACGACAAAAAGGAAGGTATAAGTATATGTTTATATTGTATTAGAATTGACTATTTTACAATTGTTTAATGAATACGAAATGTTTATTGTGCTACTGTTGTATACGCATACTTTATACTTTTTTATTAACATTATTATTGTTGTTATTATTAATATTATTATTAGTAGTATTACTATTATTATTATTATTATTATTATTATTATTATTATTATTATTATTATTATTATTTATTACTGTTAAACATTATCACACAAAGCTTGGTGCACATTTTTGAAATAAAATATTAGGTTGAGAATAAAGTATTTGCAAAAGATTTTATATTGATTTCAAATGATGTATTTCCAAACAAGATTTCGAATAATAGTTTACTTTGCCTTTGCAAATCAACATATTATGAAACATGCTTGCAAAATTTTTACTGTCATAACCACCTTGGTGTTAAAAAAACTATCATCTTTTCTATTTATATCAGGCTCCTATTATAAATATAAACTATGTTCTATTATAATTGGCATTACTACCGTCGCCGTGTACGTCGTTATATAAAGTCTCATTCTCCGTTATATGTCTAGTGCCAATCATGTACCCACAGCACAACAACCTGAATACAATTGTTTGCGTTGACGAAGTTGTGTTGATTCTGATGGTGTTTATTCCACCAACTATCTTATGTCTGTGAGCCCAGGGAGCTGTGTGTCTGTTTGTCTGCGAGTTCGTTTTCTATGCACTTGAATATAACTGGTTTATTTTTTTATTAAATTTTACAGGAATCTCATTTATGTGCCTGGCAATTTTCTAAAATAGATATTGTATTGAAATGTTTTCGATAAGTAGAGATAATCGAAATTATCTGATGAAAGCAGGAATAGGTGATTGTGAAACACCTTAACATCTCATACAGCCTACACTCACAAGTGCATTTAAAAAGTATTATTTCCATACAAGCCATTAATGCCAACATATAAAATCAAGAGTAAGTTCTTCGATAAGTCAGGGGCGTTCGAAATAAGTTTTTTTTCTCTAAGTACATTTTCAAAATAATACTTGACGTTTTCATTTTAAACTAAAATTCAAGCAATTATCACTGCACTTCCAATAATGTCAGGCGTATAACATAAACAATGTGTTCTTTGATATGACGAGGGCGGGTGCAAAATAAATGTGTATGTTTAGAGAAGAAGTTCAGTTTGTTTACTTGACATCTGCTTTTTAAACTTTAATGCAAGCAAGTATATTCAAAATAGTTTAAATAAATAAACAGAATGTTATTTTCAGCGCAATGTAGACTATAATATATAGTACACATAGTCACTGCAAGAAATATGTGAAGCTTAATTCATGTTCATGATGGTTGATTACCCATTAAAGGAGACACACTGTCTATTTGATTGAAAAAAAAACGGAGCATTTTATCCATTCTCTTGACAATAAAAATGTGGGAGTGTTAAACATGCATTTATCACCATTCAATCTTGGGTGGCCTCCTGTAACCTCGCTAGTATGTTATTAAACACGTAATTTGTATTTCCTTTGTTGTTTAGCCGTGCAATTATTTTAATAGTCTGTTGAACTGTTTACCTTAGAAAGCGTGATAAGACCTTATAGTATAATGTAAATATTATAGGGGATCGGTTTGTCTAGTTTCTAGTGGACTTTCATCTATCATTTTCTGTAGAGTTTACAAAGATCACACTATACAAAGCAAGCAATTAGATAATTTAGATAAATATTTTACGATATAAAAAATCATTGTTAACTATATTTAACGAAATGAACAACTCTGTATTAAACACCTGAATCAAGCTTAACATCATGAATAAATTTTTGAAGATATGTGGGAGTTGAAACTCCCACGCTAACTCGATTGTCGTCCTTTACTGTAGAGCGACCTAGCTACGTCACTTCCTATTTCTCATATTCCTCCCTTTTTCGCTGAACGCTCGACCAGCCAATATGTAACAGAAATCGCTCCTGGTGCTGGCATCGGCGAGCCAGCCAGCTTTACTGGCGCACTCGTCAGCTTATCATCAATCGCAAGTAGCGAACTCTTATTTCTTAACGAACTCTTATTCTTTCTATCTCTTTCTTAATATTTTTCATGTATATTTATGTAAATAAATTGCATTCATTTGCTGATTTATACCTGTATGTTTACGTCATCATTATGCGACCTTTTGCTTATAGATGGTTCTACCTTCCAATACATTCACCATACGCATGGGGACGGGATTGTCTATAACACAAACAGACCAGGCTGCCCCCTCTTCAACACATATGTATAACTTGAAGCATAAAATGTTTTACTACAATGACCAAAATTGGCATTTAATAACTCCAAATGTGTCTATATATAAAGTAATATAAAACATCGAACCGAAATACCATTGATATTGTAAAGATAAACGGATATTGATTCTTAAACTATATCACAATGGCTAGATTCAATAGGTTGATATATAGTGAAACAAAAAAAAAATAACATATATAAACACAATATATATTCAAAGGTCTATAGAACTTGCAACGTACAAAATATCTTTTACGAAAATGACACCATTTCGTATCAAAACGCTAATTTAGTTAATATGCCGTAAGAGAAACTACCAAACCAACCTCTTCTATTTCCGTAATTTTATATCTTTCCTTCAGTAACGTGTCTAAATACGAACCAGAAATACACCCTTGAATGCTTGCAGCGAAAGTATTTCAATACAATAACTTCCAATCAAATTCTGCCATGAGGCAGTAAGATATATAATTCACTTCTACGAAGATGCACACACAGACACACACGCACACACACACATGCACGCGCGTGCGCACACACATACACACCCACTCATGCACGTGCACAAACAGACCGGCGTGTGGAGTTATTGATTTTTATAATTTCGAATTATTCAGATATTTAAAATCGAAGACGTCTGAAACTATATCAGTTTACTCTCGGAATTTAGACATACTTTATCGTACCGTATACATCTATTCAGTTTTAACATGTGTATAATTATGAAAAATGAATATGTTTAATTCTACTCTATTAAATTTTTCGATTATGCAAGAACAAAATTCTGTTATTAAAAAGATGTAGAAACATGTGAACTATTTAGGTAGAAATATATGTATACAGTCCATTGTCACTAGACCAGTACACGGTCTTATTCCCTAGTTAGCATATTACATGTATTGTGATTCAGTGTTATTCAATAATACATTTAAGCTCTCCAAAAGTCAGATATTTTTTAGTAAAACCCAGTAGGTATATATGAAGTTGAGGTCATTTCTTGACAGGAATATATATATATATATATATATATATATATATATATATTTATATATATATATTTATATATATATATATATATATTTATATATATGTATATATATATATTTATATGTATATTTAGTATATATATATATATATATTTAGTATATATATATATATATTTATATTTAGTATATATATATATATTTAGTATATATATATGTATATATATATATATATATATATTTAGTATATATATATATTAATATTTAGTATATATATATATATATATATATATATATATATATATATATATATATTTGTCTGACTGATGTAAATGAACATTTACAATTAAACATGTTTAAATTCAACGTTATTTCACGCGATTAATGGTAGCCGAATTTATTAGGTCTTCGCTAATCGATCCAGTGATTTCTTGTGCTGCGGGGTTCGAATCGTTCGACTGGTATTAATTGTTACACCCTGCACTGAAGATTCCCGAATGAATGAAACACTATTGTCTGTAGTTATTTAATCATTATATTTAAAAAATAATTATATAGATATATACATACGATGTGTGCGAGTCTAGTCATCGTAATGATATCGTACGAACCTGAAAGTTCCGTTTGTGGCATTGGTTTCCGCGATATTTTATCACTAATATCTCTACAAGAAAAACGTAACGGATAACAGGGAGGACTGCCTGAAGGTTACAAACATTCCAAGTGAAAGTAGTTCTTGTGGAATGAACGGGATTCGAACCTGAGACACTAAGGATTTCAGTATCCTTAATATTACATTGATATAATTATCAGCATTGTTATATGATTACGGACTTGTACTTATTTGCTTGTACTATTTTAAATCTTATAACGTCTTGCTTCATACAATCCTTTGTATTGTATAACTTAACTGTGTAAGTTTCTGTCATTGTTATACCGTAAAGCATTACATATCTGCTTTAAAAAATTAAAGTACTGTACGCACATTGTGAAACATTCGGTAGCTTTTTATACATTAAGTCTTAAAATGTAGAGATTTTTGTTTTGTATTTTAAACACAGGAGTTTATTCAAATTACGTATTTATACAAGACTTACTATTTCTTCTTTCCAAATATAAGTATTATTTTGGTTTTATATTAAGTATTATGATTCATCCAACTGCATGAGTATGTGAACAAAAGTCAAATGTGGACAGAATAAGCAAGCGCTTCAATGAAAAGAGCATTCTGGTCCTGCAAAAGTGCATAGGTTGGACCGTCGGCATTGTACGGTTTCTGCGTCTCAGATAACGATCAATATATTAACAACAGTCTAAAGCCTGGAGGCAAAACATGTGTGTGTCGGTCTTCTCCGCTCATGGGTGTCACGGCCCTACCGATAAACGATCAGCGAAATTGCACAGTATCAAAGGAGGAATTATCAATGTCGGAACCTCAACTGGCGTGTAACACCAAACTAAACTGAACGCATAATTATGCCACCGGTCAATACATTATGTGCTACTTTTTGTTTCCATATTATCATTAAAAATACTTCATGAGAAATATACCTTTTAGGTGTATCCTTTAACAGTACAATAGCATAAATGATCAACAGTTTATTGAAAGGAAGCACAGCTTTAATCAGAATAGCAACCGACACAGAAACAGAATTGCAATTAGAATTCTGCCCACTTCACGGAACTGATCAAGGGAGCACCCATCAGTACAAACCAAATGGTAAGCCTAGATGTGGCTAGCCTGTTCACTAAAGTCCCAACTAGTGAGGCACTAGCAGTAATTCAAGACAAACTAGCTGCGGACCTCTCCATAGAAGAGCGCACATGTGTACCATTGCCAAACTTAATGGAAATGCTGACATTCTGCATAGAAACAACCTACTTCAGAATGGGTACTGACCTATATCGACAAGAGGAGGGACTAGCTATGGGCTCGCCATTATCACCAGTGATGGCGAACATATACATGGAATACTTCGAAGACATGGCCTTAGGTTCAGCTCCCTTAAAGCCCACCATGTGGCTAAGATACGTTGATGACACCTTCATACTCTGGCCCCATCAGGAAGACATCCAGGCTCTCCTAGATCATGTGAACTCAATAAGACCATCGATACAGTTCACAATGGAGAAAGAAAAAGATAACCAACTGGCCTTCCTTGATATACTCATATCACGCACAGAGCATGGGTTTAAGACATCCGTATATCGCAAGCCTACCTTCACCGGACAATACCTAAACTTCAACTCCCATCACCCATACAGTATCAAACATGGAATCGCACGCTGCTTACAACATCGAGCAGAGAAAATAAGTAGCGACACCATTACATACCACCAAGAAATGGTCAGGTTGAAGAATACCCTCCGTCGTAACAACTACCCCGATAACATACTATCCACCAGACGTGTTAATAGGATAAGAGAGGAGAATGAAACCCAAAAACCTCCAACGGTCTGCCTACCATATATACGAGGCATCTCCGAAAAGATTCAGAGAATATGTGCCCCCTACACCATCAGGACGGTATTCAAAAGCGAGTCAACACTCAGACGACACTTGGTACGAGTGAAGCCCCGCATGGAGGAGAACATGACCAAAAACTGCATATACTCCATCCCATGCAGTTGCAGAAAGGTTTACAAGGGTGAAACATGCCGCCCCCTTAAAGTAAGGGTGGAAGAACACCGAAAAGCGGTAACTAAAGGGGAGACGGAAAAATCGGGTATAGCCAACCATGTCTGGATGGAGAGGGGGGATCATCGCCCCCTATGGGATGAAGTAAAAATAATAAACAGAGAGACCCACTGGAAAGTGAGAAAACTTAAAGAAACAGCTCACATGCTCGGACATAACAACCTACTGAGCAAACCAAGCATAGAGCTGAATGCAATTTGGACACCTCTGATAGAGAGAGAAAACCTTGAATAACAACATAGGTTTAACATTAACAAAAAACAACTAAGAATTGTCCTAGTGACATATGGCCGAGTGGTCCTAGACGTTGTATCAAAGTTTACAGTTACCCAAAGGTGCTTAAAAAGTAACATTGAAAAACAGAGAATCAGCAACTATGTCCCAAAGCCTAGCTGGAGTCCGAACACGGTACCCCCGTAATAATATTAAAGGGTTGGGTTCGAGACTCCTAACAAACCGTTCACCTGACGAAGGCCGGAGGGCAAAACGGCCGAAACGTTGTGACAATAACAACCAAGATGAGGAAGTCAGTCCGACAATCTCAATCTATGCAGCCGTTGTTGATCAACCTCAACGAAAATATATTCAAATTCGATGGAGTGTATACCGTTGTCAACTAATTATTAGACATTTTGTCATGTTTAATCAAACGTATAGTTAATATGTCCCCGAAAACATTTCAACGATTATGAAATACACAGAAAGATCTCATTCAGCTTTGGATAAAATACCATCGGGACAAAATCACTTGAGCAACATCGTACATTTCTTTTAAAATTTACCGAACATAGACAATTTATAACGTGTATGTTCAAAGCAATGGTTTTATTATTATAACTTTTTGTCGTCTTGGATTTTGTATATCATGAATAAATAAATACTTATTAAGTCTAAAAGTATCCCAATATGTGTATAAATACATGATGAATATTTTCGGCAGTTGAATAATTACATATAAGGAATTTGAGCATTACGATGGCAATTAGTCCGATCTGATAACGGTTGCCCACTTTATACGAGCACTGCTGATTGTAATTAAATCTAAAATGACTACGTTGTAGCTATCATTTTTACAAGCTTACAGCACTAATTTCACTTGTATACCCATTTTAAAAATAACTGTTTTTCATTTAGTTACCAGATTAAATTTTATAATCGTTATTTATTCAGAAAAAATGCAAACAAATATCATAAACTTTGAAGAAAATCAATTTATTAAAATTAAAATGCATTATGTTTCAGGATTCTAATGAACCGCAGTGGGAAACATGAAAATATATATTTAGTCTTAATAAAAATCAAGGAAAAGAGGAAAATTAACGCTGATTAATTTAGATGCAAATAAGACGTAGTAATTAAGCCCTCTACAGGGCTTGAATATCTGCAATAGACTTATGGAACACTCACATAATTAAAACATGATTTCAGTCGTTATAATAAGGTAATTTTAAATATTTTTTCTGATATATCCTAGAGAGAACCCTAGATGTATATGTTGGAACTGCCCTCAGCGAAAGAAAAGTAAGATGCACAAGACAAATAATTTACCAGTAGCTATGTTTCGATGTCTAGAATTTTAAACAACAAAAGTTTAATTCGTGTATAAAAATATCAACATCTGTAAATGTTTATTTCCATTTGAAATATTTTGCAGTTTTAGGCAGATAAATTCTTACGTTGATCTTTAAAATAAACTCTCGTATGGACAGAGTCATATCGCATAAATACGTGGATGCTATGCCCATTGGTTTCACCGATACATTCGATTGGAATTGTGCGTAGAAATAGATCGCTTACTAACAGGAGGATAACTCGATAGTTTTCAAAATCCGAAGTAAAACTGATTTTTGTGAAAGGAAAGTAGATTCAACCTTAAAACAGACAAGACATATCAGTGTCGTTTTCCACTTTACAACCGTCACCGTTTAAATAATTATTATTTACCACAATATTTTTTTTTATTATCACAAAATATGAGCT
The DNA here is from genome assembly GCF_053919585.1 of Euprymna scolopes. Taxonomy (NCBI): domain Eukaryota; kingdom Metazoa; phylum Mollusca; class Cephalopoda; order Sepiida; family Sepiolidae; genus Euprymna; species Euprymna scolopes. Next base: position 40,663,669 of record NC_136482.1, read on the forward strand.
CTCTATATATATTTTTTTTAAATGTGTACATCTTTAGATCGGTACTTTCCCTTAAGACACGAGACAGTTTTAAATAGAAAGGAGATAAAAAATGTGTTGGCGAATTTAAACTCATTAGTCGAATAGAAAAAAACTCTACGCCCTTAGGACGTCTTTGCGTGCAGAAGCGTACAGAAAGTAAAGGGTTAATCAGTGAGTAATTAAGACAAGCTTATAGGATTGATATGTATATATATATATATATATATATATATATATATATGTATATATGTATATATACATATATACATATATATGTATGTATATATATTTATATATATATATGGGTATCACCACATATAAAGGCCCAGAGACCCCTCGAGAATATTGGGTAAGAGTGTACAGTAGTCACTTAGACAATATAGGAATCCTTAGGTATGGAAATTCGGTAACATTTGTTAAGTGGAACGACTCATCAAGAACTTTTTTACGTTGGACGTAAAGACAATAAGATTGTAGTCAGCTGCAAAGCAGGAAAACGAGAGACAGTTCACAGACGTGCAGTTCTAAGAAAGAAACTTTCTTGATGGAATCTACGTTTAGGTTTAAGCACATGTAAAGAGTCGGGCGATTATTGATAGCGTTTTAAGCTAGGCTAATGTTTCTTGTGAAAGTTTGGTGACGGGGCATCTATTAGAACTCAGTTGAGCACTTTCCATGAAAATTACAATAAAGAAGAGACAAACACTCAACATCTTTTCTGTGAGGTAGAGATTGCAGCAAAGAGAATATAGCACCCTCTATGAACGTACGAAGTCTATTTGTTTGACTCTATCAATACAGGGTAAGTCCTTTCCAGAAGCTTCTGTCCAGATTTCCCAACAGTACTCCATCCTTGGACGTACCTGTCTCTAATATAGATAGAGAATTGCATCAGCAGTGAGATATCTAACGGATAGATAGAAGGATCCCACCATTTTTACAGCGGACCTGGCAACATATTTGACATACGTGTTCCATTTAAGTTCAGGGGTAAAGGTCAATCCCAGAAGCTTGTAAAAACATGGGCTTCCCCAAGACAGGAGACATACATTTCAATTGATGCCACATGGGATTCAGAACGTTTATGATGTAAAGAGAGAAGCTTGGTTTCGGATGCATTAAAAGTAACCAACCACTCTTTTCTCCATTGTACCACTTGCTCAAGAGTGGAGGAGAGAGAATCGGAGAGAACTTGGTCGTTTACGGTCTTAGATGTGCTACCATAGATGGTAGTTTCATTAGAATAAATGTCTACGAATGATGGAAGGATATGATTTGGAAGATCATTAATGTAGCTTAGGAAGCGAGTCGGGCTCAGGATGGACCCCCGAGGGACTCCAGCATTAATATTATGAGCGTCTGATTTTTGCTCATCAACTGCTACTCTTATGAACCTATCAGAGAGAAATGATTTAATAATTGAAAAACATTTCCTGCTATACAATAGCTGGAGACCTTGTGAAGTAGACCTTTATACCATAACCTATCAAAGGCCTTTTTTGTGTCAAGAGCAATTCTCTAGAAAGGTTGCCTCATTCGGGAGATGCTCAAATCCTATGAGATATAACTGTAAGCACCTCTGCTGTAGATCTAGCAGAACGAAAACAATATGGTGTGTCACTAAGATGGTTATTTTTGCCGAGATGCTTGATTACTTCTCTATATAACACTGATTCCAACCACTTACTCCTGACGCACAGGAGACTTATGGGTCTGTACTGAATAGGGAGATGGGTGATCACCTAAATTCTTAAATACAGGGCATACTGATGAGACTTTCCTTGGTAATGTGAAGCATATATATAAATCAAATAAAGCATGGGGCCGTTTTTAAATGTGGAGAAACGGGAGTTGGTAGTGAGGGTCTCTTGGTATATAGGCTTGCCCCATACATGACGAGAACTGATTGATACAAGGGCAATGGTCTTTAGTTGGAGTATCTGCGGAACAGATACTCCCCTTTGTTCTTGGCCCGAACACCAAGAGAAAAAAGTGGCCCTTTGTTCTGCTTAGTTTTTTTTTATTTTCTACCCCATTGCGAAATTATACTCATGCCCGTTTTTTCATGTGGTGAGAGGAGAGTGAGGGCAGATCCCCTGAGAAGGAACTAGATAGAGACAATTAGTATGAAGGGTTTCTCCTACATTGACCAAAACTGATTGCTCAAGAGCAAGGTCTGATATGTGGGCTGCCCCACATATGGTCTTTAATTGCAGTATCGGCCGGGACAGACACTACACTTTGATGACAGAAAAAAGATATGGGCCCGAAAGCCGAGAGAATACATGTTTTATATGTGCGTCGTGGAATTGCATTCATCTATTTTTACACAGAAATCACCACTTATCTAGGCCCGGAGGCGACTTGGTGATAAAGGTTAATGGGTATACATTAGTCAATGTTATTATAGGGTAGTAAACATAAGTAGTGGATTATTTTTTAAATTGGATTACTAAGGGAGACGGTTCAACAAGAACTTGTTTACGTTGCAGTTGAAGACAATCAGATTGTAGTCAGCTGGAAAACAGGCAATCGTAAGAGAGTTCCACATGCGTGCCGTTCTAAGGTAGAAGCTTTGTTCATGGAATCTGCATTTAGGTTTAGTCACAGATAAAGAGTGGGTGAAATCATTTATAATGGTTTTAGCTAAACTAGTGTTTTTCCTGACAGTTTGGCGAAGGGGGAACCATATATTGAAGCTCAGCAAGGCATTCGCCATGAAAATAACGATAAAGCAGAGACAGGCTTGCGATGTCTTTTCTGTGAGAGAGAGTTTGCAAGGAATACAAAAGGGTACCCTCACTAAGCTTCGAAGTGTATTTTGAACTCTGTCAAGGCAGGATAAGCTGCCCCTGTCCAGATGTGGCAACGGTACTGCATCGTTGGCCGTCCCTGGCTTTTATCTTGGCAGAGAATCGCACTAGGACTCAGAAATCTACTGGCGCCGTAGAAGGATCCCACCATATTTCCAGCGACCGTGGCAATCTGAAATTGTTTTATTTAATTTGTATGTAAAATTAATGCCTATTAAACTGCTATGTCAGTTGTTGGTCTAGCGATATGATACTTAAATCATATGGTATTCGAACATGCAAAAATTTATATTTGAGGTTTTAATCCTGAGGAAAATCGGGATAAATGTGTGAAAATTAACAAAAATATTAAAATTTTGAAGGTGAAGGTCGAACAACAGCTATTCTTTCATGTTTTGATTTTTAGCCTTGCAGCAAACATGTCTTTATAGATCAGCGATACACGTCAAGAGAAAATGTAAATTGTAAGTGAAAAGCTTTGGTTTCGATTCTCGATGGTAGCGCACGAGTATTTTTTTTTTAATTTAAGGTTATATTGGCTTAAAAATACTATAAAACAAAATACGAAATCTGCATTGATGAAAATATACTTAAGTGTAATTTTATTACCGGGTAATTCCGGTCGGCCTACTAATATACATATACATATACATATATATATATATATATATATATATACGTGAAAATGCTTGTCTGTCTGTCTGTGTATATGTGTACATTTCCCTACCAAATAACTCTGTCAGTTTCGCTCTATAGACTCAAAATTTTACATAAGGGGTATTGTGATTTGGGAAAATCGTTTTAATTCGTTCTCTTTCAGAACTTTTCCTGTCGAAGTTAGCCTATTTGACCATTGAACACTTTTCCAAACTCCTACGTCAATTTTGGGTCTAATCACTTAAAATTAAAAATGTAGATTAGTTGCACATGGATAGAACTTTATAATTTGATTGGATCCCAAACTAATAAAGTAAAAGGGGTCAAAATTGTGGTCAAAGTTAAAAAAATACTTTTGCTGTGTCTGCCAAATAACTCAGCAAATTTCTGGTCTAAACATTTGATATTTACCATAAACTGTATTCAGAGATATGGCAAGCTTTTCAATCGGTTTGAGTCGTAAATTTGAGCTACCAAGGGGTCAAAGTAAGAGGATCTGATCTTTGTGGTGCCCAGCAAAATACTAAGCAAATTTTGGGTATAAACTTTTGAAATTGTTTATAACGGGTATTCAGACATTCGACAAGCATTTTAATATGTTTTGGGACAGGGATTTGTCTGTCAAAAGGTCAAAGTTTAAAGATTTGACCTTTGCAGATTCTACCAAACACTTCCGCCATGTTTGGGTCTAAACACTTGAGATTATAAATGTAAGTACTTTGGACATGGTTCAACCATTTTATTTTGATTTAAAACAAAAAAACAATAACTGTTAAGAGGCGACAATTGGGGAAAACATGTTTTAAAAAATTACCTAGGCTGTTTCTGCGTAATTACTCAGAAAATTTTTGGTCTAAACATTGAAAATTTTACAGAAATATATTCAGATATAAAACAAGATTTTTAATCGTTCATTTGCTAGAAAGGGGTCAAATTTATAGAGATTGTATTTTTGTAGTTTCTAACAAACTATTAAACCAATTTTTTGTCTACGCATTCGAAATTTTACATAAAGTTTATTCAGACATGCAACAAGTTATTTTATCAGTTTTAAGGCGAAAATTTGTCTGGAAAAGGATCAAAGTTGACTTTTGCAGACTCTTCAAAACTCTTTCGCCAATTTTTGGTAAAAACACTTGACATTTAAGATGTAGGCTACTTGGACATTGGGCAAACAGGTTAATTGTATTTGAGCCTCAGAAATTAATATTAAGGGTATAAAATTAGGGTCAAAGTTGAAAAAAAAATTCGACCCCTGCCGTCTCTACCAAATTACTAAGCAAATTCCTTGTCTAAACATTTGAAATTTTACATAAAGGGTATTCAAAAAATGAGGCAAGTTACGTACAGTAAAAAGAGTCGAGCTAATTCGGACAGAAATTCAAGTAATAAATTAGTGTTGTGAGTAATAGTAAATTAATAGCAAATAATTTTGTGTTTGAGATTAATAGTAAATGAAGTGTAATTAAGTTTGGAGCTTAGAGCAATAGTAAATAAGTAGCAAATAATTTGGGGTTTAAGATTTATAGTGAATTATTATTAACTAAGTTTGGATTTTAATTAGGTTGGATGAGTTTAAATTATTAGTAAATAATTTGGGGAATTTGAATTAATAGCAAATAATTTTGGGTTTAAGATTTATAGTTAATTTTTATTAACTAAGTTTGGATTTTAATAAGGTTGGATAAGTTTAAATTATTAATAAATATGTTTGGGGAACAATAGTAAATTAATAGCAAAATATTTTGGGTTTGAGATTAATAGTGAATAAATAGTAAATAAGTTTGAAGTTGATAATATAGTAAATAAATAGCGAATAATATTGGGTTTGATATTATTAGTAAATAAGTTAACATTTTAGAACAATAGTAATTTAACAGCAAACAATTTGGGGGTTGATATTTATAGTGGATTATATAGAAATAAGTTTGGAGTTGAAAAGTAATAACTTAATAGCAAATAATTTTGTGTTTGAGATTAATAGTGAATGAAGTGTAATTAAGTTTGGAGCTTAGAGCAATAGTAAACAAGTAGCAAATAATATGGGGTTTAAGATTTATAGTGAATTATTATTAACTAAGTTTGGATTTTAATTAGGTTGGATGAGTTTAAATTATTAGTAAATAATTTGGGGAATTTGGATTAATAGCAAATAATTTTGTGTTTGAGATTAATAGTTAATAAAGAGTAAATAAGTTTGAAGTTGAGAATAAATAGCGAATAATATTGGGTTTGAGATTATTAGTAAATAAGTTAACATTTTAGAACAATAGTAATTAAACAGCAAACAATCTGGGGTTTGATATTAATAGTGAATTATATAGAAATAAGTTTGGAGTTGAAAAGTAGTAAATTAATCTATATAATACTAAAAGTCTATGGATCTTGTATGTTTGCAATCAGATTTCCGGTTTTCAACATCCGGTTGCGCATGCGTAAATAGCAACGTCTTCAATCCGTTATTCCAATTCCGGATTTTTTATATCGCTTTTAATACAAACAATTTCATTTAATTTGATCAAATAGTTTTTTTGTTTTTTTTTAACGGCTAAAAACATTCAACTTCGTAAAGTCTGTCGCAGTTTAAAAAAAAACTTCTCCCTTTAAAAAAAAACAAAAGTAAACAAACAAGAAAAACAACACTCATTATTAATAGAAACAGCGGCGGTGAAAGAAACCACCTCTCACTTTCCCTCTAATAGATTTCAACACTCCTACTCCCTATGTTTTCGTTACGTACGCGAGAAATCTTTAATTCATGTCATTATAAATAAATAATTTTATAAAATCAACCGTAGTTTTTTGTTTTGTTTTTAACGGCTAAAAACATTCAACTTCGTAAAGTCTGTCGCAGTTTCAAAAAAACTTCTCCCTTTTAAAAAACAACACTCATTATTAATAGAAACAGCGGCGGTGAAAGAAAACACCTCTCACTTTCACTCTCATAGATTTCAACACTCCTACTCCCTCTGTTTTCGTTACATACGCGAGAAATAGTTACGTGTATGTGTGAGAGAGAGAAAAAGGGAGCGATGTAAAACTGGATAGTTAAGCGAAAGGAAAACATAAAAGTTTTTTTTAAAACACTCAAATTGTACAAAAAAAGTTGTAAATAGAAAAGTATTGTCTTAGTTTAGTGACCTTATATGAATACAATATTTATTTTCTGTACAATAAGTGCTTAAGCACCCGTGCTTTTCAGCGATACATATTCAATAAAATAAATTGATTAATATAATTAATCTGGATATAAGAGAGGTAGAACCTGATAAGAAGTCTCAATTAAGCAAAAGGATAACAAAAGTTTTCTTTAAAAAAAATTAATTGTACAAAAAATGTAAATAGAAAAGAATTGTCTTAATTTTATTGACCTTATTATTAACATACAAATTAAATATTTTACACAATGGGTACTGAATGTTTGCTTAAATTAAATGAAAAAAGTTACATTTTATTTTCATTTTCTATTTAAAAAGCCATTATTAACATGTGGAGAGTGTTTTTTTTATTATTCTGTACTTTCAACTAACAATTTCATTTAAAAGATGATATATCAAAATTTGAATTTAACTATAATAAGGATTATGATACCTGTTCAGTGCATATTTACCTATAAGTATGACCAACCACTTATAATTCAGTAACTGTAATTTAAAAAAAAAATAACAATTATAATAAACAGAACGACTCATAGAAATCTATCTATATTCTTTTTTCATTTTAATATACTTTCATAGAAATGCTTCTGTTATGTAAAAAAAAAACTATTTTCTTTATGCCACAAGTGTCACGCTCATACATGAATTCCATAGCTAATATAACGTACTGACCCAACGGGTCACGGGTGGTCTAGTAGCAAATAATTTTGAGTTTAAGATTAATAGTGAAATAATAGTAAATAAGTCTGAATTTGTAAAGGATAGTAAATTATGAGTAGATAATTATGGGGTTGAGATTATTAGTAAATTTATAGTAAATAAGTTTTTATTTGAAACATAACAAGTTAGAAGTAAATAAATTTGGTTTTTAAATAAAAAGAAAATTAGTAATAAATATGTTGAGTGTTGAGAAAATACTAAATAATTAACAAATAAATGTTGGTTTGAAATTAATAGTTAATTATTAAAATTTGAGAACAATGCTAAATTAATAGCAAACAATTTTGGGTTTGAGACTAATAGGAATTAAAATAGAAATACGTTCAGAGTGGAAAAATAGTAAATAAATAGCAAATAATTTGGGTTGAGATTTATAGTGAATTAATAATAAACTAGCAGGACCCGTGGAAATTCCACGGTAGTTAAAAATCTTTTAAAACACATCAGTAAGAAATTCCTTATTGTTATATTACAAAAATTAACGTATGGAAGCAAGTAGAACAAAGAACTTTAGTTTAAACTTTTATTGAAGGTCAATGCGATCGTAACTGATGCTGTTGATATTGTCAGGAAGTACTGGTGATGATTGAGGCGGTGACAGGGACGTCGATCAGCTGCTTGGAGTGAGAATAGTGGTCAGTCAGCAGGTTCTTGGGAGTCAGACTGTGAATTTAAAAAAAAACTGTGACATTGTTGACATCGATTTTGTGAAAGTTCTGATGACCCCAAGTTGTTTAATATTTCAGGACATTTTGGATTACACGTGTGAGTAATGAATAGGTCACAGAAAACTGCCATTTCATCTTGATAAAGCGGTTGTAGATTTCTAGGACTTCCTGTAAATGTAGATGGTAGAATAACTGGTACACCAGAATAACCATCTTCATTCCTTGTTAAATGATCCATTAAGCCAGACTATTGAGCAGCTCTTGGTTGACTTTGATAGCTTTTAATGAAGTTAAATAAGCAACCGTCAACTTTTACATATGCAATAGACTTTTCTATTTATTTTTAATTTTATACAATGAAGATTTGGAAATTCACAAATATTTTTTAAGTCGAATTATTGATATAGATTTAAATTAATGCATCACAACTTCCTGATAATATAAATAGAACACTTTGATTTTTTTGTACAAAAGTTTTTTCCATAAAAAACATTGTAATCTGTTATAATATTCAGATTTTTGTGTGCATAGACAATGAAGTGTTTCTGTAAAACTTACGAAGTACAGTTTAATTTTGATTTTTTGATAATACAAAATTATGTGAGGTAGGTTGTACCTATCAAATTTATGTCAATGTTATATAATTAAGTAAAGTTAAACAAACTGTACACTACTTTTTCATCAAATTATGAATTTTAAATATAAGGAAATCAATTAATTTTTTTTTCAAAATAATATTTACATCCAAGTTAATTTTTAGATTCCATAGCTGTTCCTGATTGTTTTCATAACACTTCACGGTAAACAATATTCTTAGTATATGTTACACCACGCTTTCTGCCCTGATTATCATCTCTATGCAGTTGCATTACCTTAAATGTTACACTGTACTTAGATCGAGCTCTTGAAAATGCCACATACAGCTGACCATGAGAAAATACAGGTTGTTGAAGATATATACCAACCTTATCAAAAGTTTGGCCTTGTGCTTTATTGATGGTCAGTGAATATGCTAATCGTATTGGAAACTGTATCCGATGAAATGCAAACGGAACATTTGTATCACTTGGCTTTAACTAAATTCTTGGAATGATAACTGTGGAACCTCTATTAGATCCATTAATTAAAATAGCAATGATGCTGTTTTGATGATATTATTTTATTTTCATCCTAGTTCCATTACAAAGTCCTTGATTTATGGATAAATTTGGCAGTAGCATTACTTTTGCCCCTATTTTCACATTAAGTCGGTGAGGTGGCATTCCAGATTTAGTTAATCAATTTATGAACTCGATAGGATAATTTTCAAGTTCAGCATCATCATCGGGGATGTAATCTGTACTTAAACATGTATTTATGCCTCCGGGAAGATTATTTAGAATTTCTTCATTTACTGTTAAACAATCTGTATTTTTTGGAGTCATGATGATTCTATTTTCCATTTCTTGAAGGTTGCAATCAAATATTTCTGAGATTAGAGAAGCATTACATACCGAATCATCAGAAACATCTATGGCATCTACAGGAATGTCGTTAAGACTGCGCATTAGTGTACCATTACCAAGATGAAGGAGCCATCTACAAAACTCCTGTTCATTTATATTAGTTCTGACGTTTTGTGTTAGCTGTAATTGACTGAAATGATGCCACAATGTGCATCTTTAAGACAGGTATCTATAATAGATGGAGGTTATCCATTTGGCTCTACTGGCAAAATTTGCCTGAAGTCACCTCCAAGTATGAGAAATTTTCCACCAAATATTTTATCGTTACCCATTATATCTTGTAAACATCTATCTATAGCAAGCAGTGCATGATTAGGTATCATAGAGGCTTCGTCTATGATTAACACCTTTACCTTTCTCAAAAAAGACGCATGCTCTGATACAGGAGAAACGTTACAGACACTGGTTTCTGTCAGAGGTACAGGTAGTTTGAATATACTGTGGAGTGTTTTCTCTGAAGTTAGTAGAATTGCAGCAATGCCAGTCCATGCTGCAGTGGCCGTTACAGTACTGCTGGAGGTGAAGTAATCATATAACATGTTGAATAAAAAGGTTTTTCCTGATCCGGCTGGGGCATCTAAATAGAAGCAATTGTTGTGTGGGGCGTCTTTTTCAGTTGCCATAACAGCCTTGATTATAGTATTAAAGACCTGTAATTGTGCATTGTTTAGCAATTCAACATTAGGATGCTTTGTATTTCGAGTCATATTATCTATTGGATGATCATCTGTTGGTTCAGGTAAACCCATTGCCTGGCAAGAAGAACCATGCTCATTAAATATTGCTTTTATCAAATGAAGTGCAATGTTTTCACATATGCTTTCATCATAAGCAGAAATGAGGTCTTCAATCATGCTCTGTTTATGGTTAATAAATAGTTGAAAGGCATCCACTGGATGATGATAAAGACACAGCATTACAAACATGCTACGTAGTTGTTGTGGCATTCTAAATGTAGAAGCTTCAGTAAGAGCATTTTCTAATTCAGTATCATCTTGCAATAATCTAAGGCTGATGCAAGCTTCTCTAAATGTAGGGAATGTATGACCTTGGAATGTTCTCAAATCTTCAAATGACTTTGCACCAGAGGCATGAAGAAGCAGAATCCGTAAATAAAACTTTTCACCTTGGTTTGGTGAAACTGAATACATTCTTGTGATCAAATTATTTGACCGCTCTCTTTTAGTCCATTTTGTAGTAGTTTTGTTAAATACATAATGATGTGGAATATCACAGTAAAAATATTGGTTAGCAGTAATATCATTCTGATTTAGTTCAAACCAAGCAGTCAAATTTGCGTGACGTTGTTGTGCTTGTTGAATTGCTTGTTCAGCTTGTCCATGTTGATAATAAATATGTTGCTCTCCAGGCATGTGTACAGCTAAACGGTACACAACATGAGACTGTCCATGCATTTTATAGTCAGAAAGACGCCACATTGCTTCTGGAGGTGATACATATCTGCATGATAGATATTGCTTGACTTCATCTCTTTGTTCTTATTGCATTGTTTCTCTTTGATCGATATTAATAGATGAATCATGGTTATTAACCTCCATCATAGCACTATCATATCCTTTATAAACATATTTACATATGTATTTTATACTCTTTACTGAAGAGCAGATTTCTAAGTTAATATGAGCTCGATATTTTCTCAGAAGAAATTTGTTGAAAGGGACTATGTATCTATTATCAACAGTAAAATTACCGACTTGAACTGAGTCACCATTATTTGCACGCTTGTAAGCTGGGTATCCATCAATGTTTTCGACTGTTTCTCCTCTAAATGCCTTTGGAAAACTTTTTTTGCATAATCCTTTACTCATACAAGGAGAATTAGGATTAACTGCATTACATGGACCATGTACCATTAAAGATTTAACTAAATCACGAAGCTCTGGATCTTCAGGTCCAGGTATTTCTGCTAACACAATTGCATCAATTTGTTGAACTGTTCTGATATTATCCTGATCTCGCAGCATTATGATCATGTGGCAGTGTGGTAACCATCTTTTTTGAAATTCAATAACATAAACATATGTAACAGGAGTTCCCAATACATGTCTGTCTTTAATGTCTTTCAAAAGATCAGTTAGTTGTGCATGATACACACGTGATATTAAGTCAGGTCGATTTTGTGCAAGTTCTGATGACCCCAAGTTGTTTAATATTTCAGGACATCTTGGGTTACATGTATAGGTAAGGAATAGGTCTGGCTTTCCATATTTACAGAAAACTTCCATTGCATCTTGATACAGTTGTTGAAGATTCCTAGGACTTCCTGTAAATGAAGATGGTAGAATAACTGGTACATCAGGATCGCCATCTTCATTCCTTGCTAAATGACCCATTAAACCAGAATATTGAGCTGCTCTTAGTTGACTTTGATGGCTTTTAATGAAGTTCAATCTGCACCCTTCAACTTTCACGTATGCATCAACTACACATTGTTGGAATAGTTTACCAGATCTATGGATAATACTGAATGACTCTCTAATTGCAAGGCGATGACTGTAATACTCTTGCATTGTCACTTTATTGCGAACTCTTGTTTGCCGTTCTGGCCTATGTTGCATTGTTATGTGCCAGCCTTGTTCACCATTTGGAAATAATATGGGATATATCATGGGATCCAAGTGGCAAGACAGATAAGAAATTCAGTGTTTTGGTTGAGAATGGTGGTAAACAATAATATCTCTGTTAGCAGACGGAGCACCATCTTCACCAACAAATGCTACACCTATTTCGTTGTTTATTGGATTGTTCAATCTTTTGATATCTGGACCAGCGGTGAAATGCATCGAAACTCTCCTTGGCTTTACATTTTCCCTTATAGCACGTGCTTCCTCTTCTAATTCAATGACCCTCATATTTTTATAAACTTGGGCATAAGGATTGTTCTCCATAACTGTAGCTATGGTTTCAAAGACACTTTGGATACATTTATTATTTTCTGGTAAATTACACCGGAGTTGATTTGCTTCAGATGAGTCCAAGATGTAAATTTATCCACATTTTCTCTCCTCTTCATTATTTGGGTGCAGAGTACTGGAATAATGATAGGTTTGACCTTGTAAGCGAAAACAATAGGGGCCTCTTCCAGGAGCGCGGACAATATTTGCTCCAAATGATGCAAATGAAAATGATGAGTTGTAATTGCGTATATTGGATCTGAAATTAAATGGTTCTTGGTCATTACCTTCGAGTAACCTTTGGAGTTGAGGAGGATAATCTTGTAATGGAGGAAGAGAAACTTTTCCTTTTTGACAACAATTCAATGCTTCTCCTTGAAATCTAAGTGCTCTACAAAATGAGCAAATCAAACTCATGTCACCTACAAAATAATACGGGATATTTTGTCTTTCTGCTTCAATCATATTGTTTCTTCGTTTCCGTTGCTCATCTCTTTCATTTTGCAGATGAAGTTGTCTGTCTTCTTCACCCATGTTATTTCTTCTTTCCCGTTGCTATCTCTTTCATTTTGCAGATAAAGTTGTCTGTCTTCTTCAGTCATGTTATTTATTTGCTGTCTCAATATTGTTCTCCTTTGCAATCTGATATTATCCCTTTCTTCAGTTCGTAGCTGTTGACGCCTTCGTCTTTGTCGTTCTCTTGCTGCACATCTTGTATCTTCCGATGTAGTGGTAGTGATTTGGTTCATTCTGTGTGAAAATTTAATTGGTCTTAATAAAAAAAAAATATATAAATAAAATATTGTGATATGAAAAATAAATGTTTCTATAATGAAATAAAATTCAATATAAATGTTTACAATGAGAATAAATATTTCTTAATTAATGAAACCGTTTTCCGTTTTTTATATTAAAAATCATTAATGTGTAATTTTTCTAAGAGGGAATTTAAATCAATATTTTCATAATTTACCTCTGTAAAAAAGGATATCTAGATGATATCTAGGTGAATTATATAAATTATTTAATAATAAATTATTCCCTCTCGTAACATTTATTGGTGCTTCTACACTTTGTCGCCGAAAAAAAAGATGCCATGTTTTTCAGCGCACCTGCTGCCAGAATCCAAGAGAGACATTATTATTTTAAAGTGTAGAAACTATTTTATTTATTCAATAAATATATTGAAGTAAAAGTTTAGAAGCACCTATTTTGGCTTTAATTAAAGAACTGTACACGCTTTCCAGTTATTTCATGATTCGGTCATAGTTTAAAGTACTGATGTCTTCCTTGGTTTCTGGCAGCAGATGTGCTAAAAAACATAGCGTTTTTTTTCGGCTACAAAGTGTAGAAGCATACATTTATTTGTGAACATGCTATTTTATTTTGATGAATAACTTAATAATTTCATTTCAATAAATTATATCTTGAATTTTGTAAAATATACGAAAAATGTATAAATTGAGAATAAATATTTGTTTAAATGCTAAGTAATGAAACAAAGTGTTTATTTGATATTAAAAAAAAGTTAAGTTGCGTAATTTTTAAAAGGGTATTTAATAGTCGATACTTTTTCTAATTTATCTCTATAAATAAGAGATGGCTAGATTAAAATTTAAGTATTCTAATGTCCGTTTCTAAAAATGCCGAGAGTAATTAATTATTTTAAATATTTACAGTAAGAATGATCAAAAATGTTAAAAACTTACGCCGGATTAAATATTTAGTTTCTGATCATCAAAATAAGCTGCTGATAATAATTTAATGCTGGATGACTTATCCACAAGTCATTAAACTTTGTTGAAGCAAGGCTATGTTTTTGTTGTTGACGATGGTGTTGTTTGTTTACGGTTAAATGAATAACGAAAATTCACCAAGTTACACTAATTCGGCTGAAACAATTGTTGACGAATTACCTCCTTTGAATCGATATCGTCTGCTTGTGGCAATTGAAGCGAACACCTTATTAGGTATTAAATGCTAAAACATTTTAATACAGCTGGCTAATTGGCTATAAAGTAAAAGTTATTCCGAACTTTGATCTGACATTTCCATAAAAAAAGAAGCTTAAAATTTTCTTGTATCTATTTTTTTATATTAAGAAAAATGTAAGCATCATGCTGAAATAATAAAAATGCCATTCTTAATAAGGGGAGAGGGTTTGACTATTCTAAATCTTCACCTAAATAACGATTTAATGAAAAAATGTTCTTGTATCTTTTTTTATAATGTTTGTTAAATAAGAAAAATCAATAAACTTTGATAGCACTATTGTAAGAATCATGCTGAAAACCATTCTTAATATGGGGGGTAACTATTCTGAAACTTCACCTAACAATGTAAAAAAAAATAAGGGAAAAATATATGTATGAAGAATAAATATTTCTTCAGTTAAATAAAATATACTGTAAATCTTTAAATAAGGAATAAATATTTATTCAAACCATAATTATTGAGACAAAGTATTTTACTGAAAAAAACGGTTATGGGGGAAGGGTTAACTATTTTCAACCTATTTTGATACAAGAGAATAAATATTTCTTAATTAATGACACCGTTTTTTATATTAAAAATCATTTAATGGTCTTGTATCTTTTTTTTATAATTTGTTTTAAAATAAGAAAAAAAACTCTGATACCGTTAGTGTAAGAATCATGCTGAAAGCCATTCTTAATATGGGGAAGGTGGTTTACTATTCTGAAACTTCACCTAACAATGTAATAAAACCTTCCGGACAAGATCAAAGTGTAGTATCTGTTCTTAAGATGCTGCACTTCAATTTCTTGGTCTCTGTCAGTGGAGGAGATATCCTTCACGACTGAGACAATTTTTATTTTTGTTCCTTTTCTCCACGTTAAAAAAAAACACCCTGGTGTCTAACTCTGTCCCGTGGGGAGGCATTGTAAATAGGAACAATGTAATAAAAATAATGGAAAAAATATATGTATGAACAATAAGTATTTCTTCAATTAAATAAAATATACTGAAAATCTTTAAATAGGAAATAAATATTTCTTTAAAGAAATTAAATCATACGTAATGAAACAGAGTGTTTTATTTCATATTAAAAAAAAATTGTTGTGTCGGCGGACAATAGAAGATGATGACTGCCTGTGAAAGAAGCAAAATAAAAGAGACAAAACATAAGTAATACCTATGTAAACAACGTGAAGATGTATAAATGTTACAAAATTACTCGATTCGGCATTAAATAACATGAAAAAGTATGCATAATTATCTTTAAAATAATCCAGAACCATAAAAAGACAGTTCATATATATTTATTTATTTTTGTTGTTGTTCGGGAAGTTTTGGAAAATAAAAGGGGTTAATGATTTTTTTAACTAATAAAGAGTGAACAATAAAGGGAGATAATTCACATTAATTAATGTTTGCGATGATGATGACGCGTTTCATTAATTAATGTTTGCGATGATGATGACGTGACACCGTACGTACAAGCAAATTAATATATAGATAAGTTTGGAGTTTAGAAAATAGTAAATGCATAGCAGATAATATTAGGTTTGAGATTAATTGTGAATTATTTGTAAATACGTTTGGATTTGAGAACAATAGTAAAGTAATAGCAAATAAATTTGGGTTTGAGATTAATATTGAAAAAATAGTAAATAAGTTTGGAGTTGAAAAAATAATAAATTAATAGCAAATAAATTTGGTTTTGAGAATTATTGTAGATTAATCTATATATTATATATTAATCTATATATATATATATTAATCTATATATGAGAAAATAGACCACATACTGTCTTCACATCCCTCGGCTAACATCCACATCTGTGGTGACTTCAACGTCCATAACGTGGAATGGCTAACCCATTCAAATAAGACAGATGATGAGGGGAGGTTTTGTCATGATTTTGCCATTGCTTATGACCTCACTCAGATTGTTCGCGAACCCACCCGTGTGCCCGATACACCTAATCAATATGCAAGCCTCTTAGACCTTTTTCTTTCAACTTCCCCTGAGCTATGTTCATGTACCGTTCATTCTCCTTTAGGATCCTCCGACCACTCCGTCGTATCAGTTAAGATAAAAACAAAATGTAAGAAGCCATCAGACGTACCCCTCCACCGTACTGTATACCGATACTCTATGGCTAACTGGGATAGCTTCCGTACATTCATATCTGATTTACCTCTGCACTCCATGTTTAAAAAGGAAGTGTCCTCTATAGTATCAGATCTGACCGAATGGTTAATTCTAGGCATAGACCAATTCATACCATCTAAAAAATTCCAACAAAAACCTAACAGCCAGCCATGGTTCTCCCCAGAATGTGCTGCTGCTATCGCGCACAGAAATCACTTTTTCCATAACTACCAACGTAATAGATGCACTGAGACTAAAGCTGCTTTCAGGACTGCCAGCAACCACTGTAAAAGAGTAATAAAAAATGCAAGAGAGCTATATGCCCAGTCTGTTAAATCCAAGGTAGCTGATCAGCGGCTTGGTTCCCACCAGTTTTGGCAAATAACAAATAGGATCTTGAACAGACGTGTGCGTTCTATCCCAACCATTATCAATGGACCAGAGGTTATCTCGTCAGCATCAGACAAGGCCAAACTATTTGCAAAGAACTTTGCAGCTAATTCTACCCTATGCGACGAAGGCCATCAACTCCCCATATTTCCTCCTATAACACAGAACAAGCTAGGTAACATACAAATATCCGTGCATGAGGTCGCCAAGCTAATAAAAAACCTAGATTCCAGTAAAGCAACTGGCCCTGATGGCATCCCAATTATAGTGTTAAAAAAGCTTCAACCAGAACTTGCTCCCATACTTACGAAACTATTTAAGCGCTGCCTTAAGGAGAAGTGCTTTCCGACCCCCTGGAAGACCTCCTCAGTTTGCCCTGTATTTAAGAATTCAGGTGATAAGTCATCTCCCTCTCAATACAGACCAATAAGTCTTCTCTGTGTTATGAGTAAGTTACTTGAATCAATATTAAATAGAGAAATAGTAAACCACCTCAGCAGGAATAACCTTCTTAGTGACACACAATATGGTTTCCGCTCTGCAAGATCTACCGCAGATGTGCTGACAGTTATATCCCACAGGATTAGTGAATCTCTTGACGGAGGCTTCCTTTCTAGGGCAATTGCTCTCGACATATCAAAGGCCTTTGACAAAGTATGGCATAAGGGTCTACTTCACAAGATTTCCAGCTACGGTATAACTGGAAATGTTTTCTCAATCATTAAATCATTTCTCTCTGATAGGCTCATAAGAGTAGTGGTAGATGGACAAAAATCGGAGGCCTGCAATATAAATGCTGGAGTCCCTCAGGGGTCAATCCTGGGCCCAACTCTCTTCCTGATCTACATCAATGACCTCCCTAAACACATACTTAAATCATTCGTTGACATCTATGCTGATGACACGACCATCTACGGCAACACATCAAAGGCTGTAAATGACGAAGTTCTCTCGGATTCTCTCTCCTCTGATCTCGAGCGCGTGGTTCAGTGGGGGAAGATGTGGTTAGTTACCTTTAATGCATCCAAAACCAAACTCCTATCCTTACATCATCAACGCTCTGATCCCCAGCTGGCATCAATTGTGATGGATGGCTCTCGTCTGGGTGAGGCCCCGTGTTTTGACAAGCTTCTGGGTTTGACCTTTACTCCTGATCTGAAATGGAACACGTACATCAAGTCTGTGGCCAAGGTCGCAGGAAAGATGGTGGGATCCTTCTACCGCTCCAGAAGATATCTCACTACTGATGCAATTCTCTATCTATATAAAAGCCAAGTACGGCCAAGGATGGAATACTGTTGCCATATCTGGGCAGGAGCTGCAAAAAACAGCCTATCATGCCTTGACAGAGTACAAAATAGACTTCGTGGTTTAGTGGGGGATGCCCTTTTCTCTACCCTGCAACCCCTCTCCCACAGAAGAGACGTTGCGAGCCTATCCTTGATTTATCGTTATTTTCATGGCAGGTGCTCGTCTGAACTCCAATCCCTGGTCCCCCCTCGCCAATCTTTCACGAAAAACACCCGTCTAGCTGAATCCACTGTGAAAAATTTCCCCCACTCTGTATCTGTGCCTAAATCAAAACGCGGATTTCATGAGCAAAGCTTCTTTCTTAGAACTGCACGCCTGTGGAACTCTGTTCCGTCTGCCTGCTTCCCTCCGGACTACAACTTGGATGTCTTCAAGTCTAATGTTAACAAATTCCTAATGAACCGCCCCCCTAATTAAACACTTCATAAAATCTCCTCACTAACGTGATGTACTTACAATAACCCTTATCCCTGAGTGGCTTCCGGGCCTTGATAAGTGGTGATCACTGTGTAAAAAAAAAAAAAAAAAAAAAAAAATATTTATCAATATATCTATCTATTTTTCTATAAAAGTTAAAATGTCTGTGTGTGTGTGTGTGTCTATTTGTGTGTCTGTGTGTGGGGGGGTGCGTGCGTGTGTGTGTGTGTGTGTATATTTCCCTACAAATCACTTTCTCAATTTTCGGACTAAGGACTCGAGATCTCACATAACGGCTAATGAGATTTGGGAAAAAAAACAAACTTTTTAATCGGTTTTCGGTTAGGAATATTTCTGTCGGAGCGTGAAAGTTAAACGATTTGACATTTGAACACTCTACAAAACTCTTCCGCCTATTTTGGGTCAAAACACTTAAAATGTTTAACGTGGGTTAATCGGGCATGGATCAAACTTTTAATTAGATTTGAGACCCCAAAATAAATATTAAGGCGTCAAAATTTGGGTCAACGTTAAAAAAGCAATTGATCCCTGCAGTCTCTACGAAATTTCTTAGCCAATTTCTGGTCTAAACATTTTAAAAATTAGATAAAGAGTATTCAGAGATAGGGCCAGGTTTTTCATCGGTGTGGGTTTTAAAGTGGAGATGCTTAGGGGTCAAGCAAACTTCCCAGCCAATATTTTTTTCTAAACACTTTAAATGAATACATAACGAGTATTCAGAGATGTGGCAAGAATTTTAATCAGTTTTGGGGCGAAAATTTGGCCGCCAAAAGGTAAAAGTTGATAGAGTTGACTTTGCAGAGTATTCCAAATAATGCAATTATAGTGTTCACATTGACTGTTGCCTCTTTGGTTTTGTGTAGTAACTCGCGTCAAAAATGTTTGGAATTATTCTGACATAAACTAAGTTCTTCGATCAGAATGAATAAATGAGCAGAGTCCGAATATGGAGAAAATATTTGTCAGACACTGGATTGCGGTTTGCGAAGAACAATCGCAACAAGGGAAAGCCAAAGGAAATCGACTGAACTCATCGACAACAGTAAATATGTAACGATACCCCGTTGAGGATACCGGGACAGGTCCTTTGTAGTCTATGGAGGGGCGCTGAAAGGGAGAAGTAGAACGGATCAATATCGGTTTCAATATAAATGGTAATTCTTCTATAATAAAAGAATTGAGGCTTTATTTTGGCACAAGTCGTACATTCAGATGTTACACGCCGGACTCATCAAGTGACTATGGCATATTTCGTAATCTTACAATATGCCAATAGCGCTACACCACAAGATGTATTAATGAATAATGTAGTGACTTTAGTTCCTACAAGGAAGAAGCAGCAGCGCCACTTACTCTCGATAATACATCAGCAACAAGGTTTTCACTTCCAGGACGGTGTTTTATGTCGTATGACAACGGGAGAAGTTCTATTTCCACTGTAGAATTTCATCATTTCAAATTTGTCCTCGGTTAATTCGTTTAATCATGAAAGATAAGACTTGTTGATCTGTTACAATAGTAAAGTGCTTCCAAACAAGGAGGTTCCTCCATTTTCGAACGCACTCGACTATGGCATAAACCTCTTTCTCGACTATGTGAAGTCATATTTCAGAGTGGTTTAGTGATCGAGAAAAGAACGCTACAGGCCTTCCAGCTTGTAGGAGAGTGCCTCTGATAGCCTTTTCTGGGACATCGGTTTCAATATAAATGGTAATTCTTCGTCAATAACTTTCACACACGATTCCGCAACGTCTTTCTCACGTTTTTCAATGGAATCGATAACTATAGGAGGCATGGGAAATTGTTTATTTTCGACCAGTGGACGCATTTTTATGAATACTTAGGTGTCCATTTAGCGTAGTACGAAACCATTCCAAGACACGTATTTAACAAATATGAATTAGAAGTGGGAGACATTTGTAAAAGAGGTTTCAAACGCTCAGGACCTGGATGCATAGTCCCGTTACAAATTTAGTACCCAAACAAATCGATGGAATGAAGTGAAAACTTTCATTTTTCTCTGTTTATTTCAAGGTTTTATTCCGAGGCAGCCTTTAAAATCATTTCAAATTAACATCATGTTCCTCCTGAGTTTTACCGCAAATAGTAATATTATCTATATATGAAAAAGTTCCAGATAATTTGTTGTCAGAAATGAAAGAATTCATAAACCGTTGAAAAGCAGAAACCCCATTAGTGACACCCATGTGTATTCGGTTGAATTGGTACAAACGATTTCCAGCTTGAAACGCCGTGTACGGCCTATCTTCGGGACAAATTTCGATCTGTTAGTACGCTTTGGATAATTCAATCGTACTAAATATACGGTATTGGTCTATTTGGTTCACAAGATCCTCAATCCGAGGCAAAAGTTATGCATCAATTAAGGTAACTCGGTTATTAGAAATCAACTACTAATCGTTTATTTTTATTAGGAAACGAAGTAACTACAATCTTGGGTGAATAACTTGTTTCAATTACATCATCCTCAAGCAGTTGTAGAATGCCCTTTTCAATGAATCGAGCATCCTCCGCACGGTAATTTCGGGATTTAGTAGCAATCGGTCTGCAGTCAGGGGTTAAGTTTCGAAACAATTTCACAGGGGCGTAGCTGATCTTGGTTAGGGCGCAGATTTTTAGAATATTCTGAGATCCACCAAAAGAAATAGTTATACCCTTATGTACTTTTAAAAAAGTCACTCTGAGTATAATATCCATACTGAAATCAGAAAGCACTGTAAAGTCAAATTCTTTACGCTCGCAATCATTGAAGGAAATGCTCTCCGTGCAATAATCAGATAGATTAAGGGAAACGGCAAATGATGCCATGGAAAATACGGAATTACGTATTGAAGTAAACATCTTCATTGTTTTAGCAATACGAGCACTGATAAAGTTATCAGAAGTGCCGGTGTCTATGAGGGCAGTTATTTTATTTTCCTTTTAATTCAACAATGTTAGTAATGGGAGGACACCTATCATAACCTTTAGCATGGGCTACAATAATAGCAGAAGTAGAACGTGAAGGTGTCAGCATAGTAGAACGGCAAACTTCGGAGAAATGACCGCGTTTACCACAGTTTAGACATACCTTATCGCGGCCAGGACAATGATGGGGATCGTCCTTAAAGTGACCTCTCCCTTCAGAGTTGTAACACCTGCCATAAGCAGGAAGGGCAGCAGAAAATTGTACAGAGTCACACTCCATACGAGAACCAATAACATCAGCAATGCTCGTAATAGTGGCCTCCTCGGCAGGATTGGCAGACGCATTGTTAGTTCTAATACAAGTAATAGTAGCAGCGGCTGCTCCAATCGGGGAAGCGTATGATTCAGCACGACAGTTAGCTTATTCTAAACCCATAGCACATTGTGTAGTCTCTTTGAGAGTTAGTGTATCAGGTTCAAGTAGTCTAGCACGTATCACTCAGTACCAGAGACACCGTATAACTGCAGATTCGTCCCTGTAAGTAGTAGCAATGACGTCTTTAAAGTAATAGTCAGTGGCAAGTCGATTCAAGACCTAAAGATATTGGTCGACCGACTCGTTTTCTTGTTGCAGACGTATAGCATAAATATCGCTTAAGGACTTGTCGTAAACACCTTTTGGTAATTTGACACCGTGTTCAAATCCTGAACAACCCTTGATAACGTCAGCAACGGTGGGACCGATGTTGAAATAAAGAACTTCGAGTTTATCAGGGTTGAACGAAGCAATAATTGATAAATAGTAATTAAAGTTACCATACCACAATCTCCAAAGCTTGCTAGCCGGAGGGTCTGCCGAGGATACGTTAAATTTGTTCACCGAATGATCTTTTCCGTGGAAATAAAATTCTGTTCAATAAACTGTAGTGGCGAAGACGTAAACAGACCTCTTTCCAAGGCTTTATTGCACAGAATTCATAGTTACTAAAGCAAGAAAGACAGAATTCAGTTTTTTAAAGACAAAGGAACACGTGCAAACTCAGGTGGCAAGAAACTGAATTAGCATATCTTTTTGTTTTTAGTAAGAACAAAATTTAAATGAAAATATAACAGTGCACCTAGTAAACAAGATACTCAGTGTTTATACGACCACATTCTATAAAAGCATTTGGAAAGCAGGTACCTGGCTGCAACATATGTTGGAGCTGAACCCATAGCGCAAAATCTTTTATATTTGAGACTCTTATTGGATTCTATATAAGAGGAAGTCACGAGCTGTCGAGGCTACAACAGAAATAGTCCATGCATAGGCGAATGCAGGATATATAAACGTCGAGGATCCTCCTGGCCGTGACAACTGAATAGAAAGAGGCCATTATAACGTAAGGAAGTTCTATTTTTATTCAAACTCATGTTGCCTTTACATATTAGGAATGCTTATTATTTACAATATATATATGTATATGTATATATATATATATATATATATATATATATATATATATATATATATATATATATATGCACTTTTAAATTACTGAATGCTCGCCAACAATGCAAATCTGGCAACTCGTCAACGGGGAAAATTATTGCAATTTTATTTATCAATGTGCAAGTTACTTAGTTCATAGATAGAAAATAAAGAACATTCAATGCGCCTAATGTTTAGCCATTATAAAAATGTTTAAATGAAAAACTAAATATTTAAATACATCATGTGAAAGCAACAAATGTTACCAATTAATTACTTTATTGAGATTATATTTGGACGTTAAATGAACATAGATGTCTCGCAGGAAACATCGTCAAGAAATTGCCAATTAGCGTATTAAATATAAAATAAATATAAACGGGGATGATTCAGGACTATTGTTTTTTTGTTTTACATATCAATATAATAAAAAAAAGATATAGGGTAAAATCTACACGTAATTGATTTCATGATGTAATTAAAAACAAGCTAAAAACGGTATTGTCAGTCGACTGATTTTGGCTATTTTTCCCATTTTAAACACCTGGTCTAATGTAAAATATCAAGATGACACAACCAAATGACACTGTTTCATGACAAATACTGCATTACTTTGAACTCGGTACCATGAAACCTCCTATTAAGATAGAAGAATCATTTTAACGTTATTTTTGAGAAACCTAGAATTTAACATACGTGGGTAGTGTTTTCTTACTATTCCAAGAAATTGAAGCTATCGCCCCTAACAATGGTGCCGCCCGTATAATGCATGAAAAACGCCTATGTTCGTACAAATCCAACGTGGAAAAGATCCTTCTAGACGTAGGCACTTTTTAAATTTTGTTCCTATCTTGAGTTCCCCTTCATGGGGAGGTAGATATTTCCCACATTAATTACCGACCTTGTGTCTAAATCTATCCTGGTGGAGAGGCAAGTCAATAGGAAAAATATTTTTTAAAAATTTAAAACTTGGCAATCAAAGTGAAATAACTTAAAAACATTATCTTAGACAGAAACAAAACAAAAAAAACATTCATTTTGATTTTTAAAAATCAACGTTTTCCCCTAGCGACGAAGTCATAAGTTTTTCAGAGTCAACTAATGCATTTCCAGGTGAATATCTATATAGTCTTCAGTTTAGGCAATTTTTAGGAAAATCTAATCGTTGGAAAATATGTACCAAAAAGTAGTATTTTGGGCGATTTTGACCGCTTTTGACAACCTGGGACGCAATCAGAATTTTTTCCAGGGAAAAATATTACGTATTCAGATGTGAATCGTGTACTCTTACTTTTGGGAAATTGTCAGCAAAATCTACTGCTAAGAAAAGATCATATGACCCGGAAAATGTTATATTTTTGCGATTTTGGACGAAAAAACAACATTTTTCTCCGCTTTTGTCCAACTGGAGAAGCAACAAGAATTTTTAAATCGTCAAATATTACGTTTCCAGATGCATATATATATATGGTCTAGATGTTGTATATTTTTTATTTCTATGGGGTCTAGATTTTATGTTTACAACAAAATCTAATCATTTGAAGAGAATATATGCTCCTAACTGTACTATCTTTTAGAATTTTGGGTTAAAATCACAATGTTTAACTATTTGAAGCCCCTGGGGACGAAACCAAAATTTCGTTAGGATAAAATATTATGCTGCTGGATGTATATCAATGTTGTCTTGCTTTTGGGTAATTTTCAGCGAAATCTAAATCGGAAAAGATTCTATGACCCGAAAAATTTTATTGTTTTGACACATTTAACTATGAAAAAATAATTTTCTGAGCATTTTAACTCGCTAAAGATACCATCATAATTTTATATCGTCACATAATACGTTTTTAGATGTATATCCTGTGGCAACACTTTTGGGTAATTTTCAGAAAAATCTAAGTACCGAAAAAATTCAATGTCCCGAAAAGTGTATTTTTTTGCGATTTTGGGCACAAAAAAAATATTGACTACTTTCGACATCTTGGAGACACAACCCGAATTATTTCATCGTCAAATATCATGTTCCCTGATACATGTCTATGCCCTCTTGCTTTTTGCTCATTTTCAGCAAAATTTGATGATCTGAAAATATTCTATGTCTCGAAATGTGTTATTTTAGGCAACTTTGACCTCTTTCTATCCTTTGGGGATGCAACTAGAATTTATCCAGGGTTAACTATTACGTTTCCAGATTAATATGTAGATGGTCTCTCTGTTGAGTAATTTTTATTAAATTCGAATAATCGGAAAATATTTTATGTCCATAAAAGTGCGCTATTTTTTGCCATTTTGACCCCCTCAGAACGAAACTAAAGGTTTATCAAAAATCAAAGAATGTTACATTTTCTTCATTGCCTTGTCGTAAATTCGTGCTAAATTTCAGAAACATATCAGTAGTAGCTATTGAAAGTGTTTGGAACGATCGGACGAACGGCCGAACGGACAACGCTAAATTCTAATATAAAATTCCGACTGAGTCGGTAGACCCAAAATAATATATATATATATATATATATATATATATATATATATATATATATATATATATATATATATATATATGTATATATATATATATAATATTAATAATATATTTAAAACGTAATCATATAAATATTTGTTTAATGTCAATAAATGAAGTGACATTTTCTTTCTTCACCAAAAATCCTCGATCTTTGGCAGCACAATAAGATCTCAAATCTAGAGTATATTTCTACATAAGCCTGAGAAAAGGGCATGGATCTGAAATTTTGGATTAATAATTAAATAAATGACACATTTGAAAAAAAATCCTCTATCGGGTTTTTAGTTTCTTAACAGATTTTCCAAATTAAATCTATTGATTTATCACCTGCGTTTTAAATATCTCTAACAATCAAAAATCTAAAATTTTATAAAAAAAACCCTAAAATTTATATTATTTTTTAAGTAAGAGTCTTTCCTTGGACGGAACATAATCAGAGAGAAGAAAACAAGCTGTTGCTAGTGCATAAAACAAATCGCTCTGTTCCAAAAATAGTGAGTGGTTGTTGGACAATTTAAAAAAAATGGTAATTTTACATAGCCATCTTAGCAGCAGTCTAATAGCTTTATAGTGAGAAGCGCTGCTTTTCGTACAGGCCGTCGAGTTCCACTTGTCGCTAGAGGTAGTTGCTCGTCTGATGAGCTAGTCGACTAGATGAGCTGTGATACAGCAAAACAGTATTGTATATTGCTTTCTCTCTCTCTCTATATATATACATATATATACATATATATATATGTATATATATATAATTATATATATATATATATATATTTAATTATATATACTAGCAAACATACCCGTCGTTGACTGGGTTCAAAAAAGCCTACAGAAAATGGGCTCTTATTTATGAAAGTATGATAGGTTATGAAAAGGAAGGGTTGCAAATTTAGGTTGAATTTGGGGGTACCAAAACCAAAGAAAAATATGATGAAAGTAAAAATAAAATAGATAAACCCCATAATTTATTGTACCATATCTTTTAACATTGAAACACTTATCACAATATTGTGTTGATCTATATTAAGAATTCTTGTTAAACTTTGTGATATATTTCCATTCTATGGAGGTTAGGGGCAAACGAACACCCCATAATTTTATTATAGCATATATCTTCAAACTGAAACATAATTGTCTAAGTACACTAACGCAGATAGATGTGAAAATTCTTTATTATAGTTTGTGCTTGTGTTTGTGTTTCATTCTATGGAAGCCAGGCGCGAACGCAGCCCACACAAATTTATTATACTATCACTATTTAAGTTAAAACATACTTATCAAATTAGTATTATGTACATCTATATCAAAAACACTTGTAACCTTTTTTTTTCATTTTTAAATTTTTTTATTTTCATACTTTGTGGACCAGAATCGAATGCAGACCTCCAAATTTTCGTTAACCACCGTGCTGCCAGATCTAACATGCCAATTCCTTTGGCTCGATACATATTCTATCATTATATGTAATCAGTTTTTATTAAAATAGTCAACTATATAGGAGCCTATTCGTGACCATACACATACATACACACAGACACACCCACAAACATTCAGATTTATATATATATATATATATATATATATATATATATATATATGTCATTCCAATGCAAAAAACGATAAACACCATTTGGAAAATTCCGAAATTACATATTCGGAAAATGTTGAATAGGATCGACTCACATACTTTTCATCTGCTTATTATTTTACAGAGATATTTTGCATAAGAGTCTTTGCTTCTAATTAAAACAGGTCTGCACAGTTTAATATAAGCGTTGTACTATTTGTCTTTGTTTAATTCAGTTTAAGATGACACAATCACCACCCATCCAACACTTCGTCATTTACGAAAAGCATACATTTTGAAAAACAGTCATAATACCACACACACACACACACACACACACACACACACACACGCACACACACACATACACGCATACACACACACGCTAGCCCACGTACCCCCGCATATACGCTCGCGCTATACAAATGGACGTCAATGCTCAACACAATCACCAGAATATTTCGGAAGAAAAACTGACAAAACCATGTTTATATTCCTTAATAAATATAATATATGAACATGGAAACTATCATCAATGATCACAAAAATTTAACAAAGTGTCCTACAGGAAATATATAGACTCAAATAAACACCCTCCCCACCATTAATAATGAACAATTTGGAATTACTGACACCCAAAAACAATCTGTGGCGATAAACACGGGTCTCTGTTTACTACTATGAAGTGTAAGAAAAAAAAGTATGTTAGCTATGTAAAATATAGAAGTAATAAAGCGATGAGGAGTATTAAATAAATATTAATTGTATTTCTTTTGGACTACTATACTCATCCTTTTCTAAAAAAAAAAGAGAACAAAATACGATAATAGGCCGAAATAAATGAAATTAATAGTCCTCTCAATAATGAATTCCAATTAAAAATAATATATGAATAAAATAAATAAATAAAGAACACAACATTTTAATAGATACATTCGTATATCTTTTTACATTTCGAAGGACATTAATATACAAATCCATGAAAAAATTCATTTACACTGTTTTATGTATGAAAGCTTCTTGAAAAATTGTAGCTACACGAAGACTTTTATTTTTAATGGTGCTTTCTTTTCTAGTTTGTGTTCCTTCGTCACAACACATAAACATCTTAATATCTTACATTGCGACAAACCTGCTTGAATATTTAAATAGTAGTGTACCTGCAATTCTTCAACCAAATGATCTCTTTGACATTTAAAAGATTTTAATAAAAATATAAACATATAACTTGTTACATAGTTATTGTTGACGATATTATCTTCGAACAAAAATGATTTCTACCAACACAAAGATATATTAAATGATTGTAACATAATTATAGTAAATATATATATATATATATATATATATGTGTGTGTGTGTGTGTGTGTGTGTGTGCGTATATATGTATATATATATATATATATATATATATATATATATATATATATATATATATATATACATTTTAAATCATATCGGAATTATAGTGAGCATTATTGCAAATATAAGTGTATGTTCATTCTTTCGCGTTTATGCGTGTTATATATATATATGGGTGTGTGTGTGTGTGTGTGTGTGCATGTGTCTGTGTGAGAGCGTGAACGTTTGTGTGTGTATGTGTGCAAATAGAGCGAGGGAACAGAGAAAGACATACAGGAAGGCAGAAGATATACGTATATCCTTAAATCAATTGAAAAATTTCTGTGAGCAGTCTAAAGTTGGAGAAGTCCATACACAAAATCAACATTTTCTTAAAATGGTCAAATGTTTCTTTTATTTTTTTTAATACATTATTCTGTGTTTACTAAATGTCCTACGAAAAGGAAATATATAGAGAATTTCGAGTTGAGATTAGAGGGAAAGAAGGATGGAGAAAAGCAATATCTTTGTACTCATCGATATACATTTATCTTTCTCTTTCTCTGTCCATTTTTCTCTCTCTTTCTCTCTCTCCTTCTCTCTATCGCTCTTTCTATCTCTCTATCTCTCTATCTCTCTCTCTCTCTCTCTATATATATATATATATATATATATATATATATATATATATATATATATATATATATATATATATATATATATATATATCAATTCCTCTGGGTAAATCAGATAAAAAATAAGCTTTTGTAAATATGGCGAACTACAAACAGAGGGCTTCAAGAAATGCGTGATCTATTTCCTCTGCGTTGTTATTTTCTTTATGCGTTCGTTCTTTTATCATGTATTCCTTTATATTCGTCATTTTTACACAACTACGTTTTGCCCTACCTCTTTTTTATGTCGTACAATTCTCCTTTGTAATTCAACTTTTTTTTTTTTTTTTGCTGCCAATTAAGAAAACGTTCAGATGCCTGAAATATTCTTTTCGATTATGTATATTTCTAATTATAAAACCGGATCATAAAAAAATAAAAACTTTCCTTGGGGAGGGAATATCAGATAAGAAAGATTCATAAAACAAACCAGAAATGGGGAGTGACGATAATGATCAGATTTTCTATTTTTTCTTGTTTTTTTTTTATCTGAATGTGTATTTCATTTATCTCTCTTCTACGATATAACTTTCCTATACTTATTCCGTGTAGATGTAACGTATAACACTGCCCATAATAACAGAAAATCTAATAAAAATATAGAGACATACACACACATCTGCGTACATTCACAGAGACTTATATATATATATATATATATATATATATATATATATATATATATATATATATATATATATATATATATATAGACAAATATTATTGAATAGCACGGATTTATTCTGTTTTACAATTTTCCTTTTTATCTTCTCCAATCTCCGATTAGTCCTTTTAGTGTTTTTCTCGAAATTGTATATGTTGGATCCATAATCGCGAGCGCTTTCGACAGAAGTTCTTCTATCATCGTTAGGCATATTGTAGAAATAAATGTAGGGATTGTTTTTTTTTTATTTACTTATTTATATATATTTCCTAGTCACATGGTAATTTGTTACAAGTTAAGTGGGCGAACGCTTTTTTTTTTTTTGCATATATTAAATAGATTTATATATACAAACACATATATACATTATTAAACATTTATCCCAAACATTTCAAAATGTTCCCGCTGCACTCATAATTAATCATTGTCGCGAAGATTGACTCTCCACCTCTCTGACTCTAGCTCCATATCACAACATTTGAAGGGACATGGCTGCCAACATTCCGAATTTCGAAGAATTATGGTAGAAAATACAAGAGTATTGCAGAGTGAGAGAAATGTAAATAGGCACAGAATACTCAAAGCATTGTACATTAAAACAAAGAAACCTCAAATAAATAAAATTAATAATAAAATAATTTATTTAATTTAATTATTATAGTAAAAAAATAATTATGATAGCCCCTTTAAGAAATTCGTTTCTTATCGTTGAGCAATTCAGTTTAATTAAAGTCGGTCACCTTAGCTCTTATGCATAGATCATCGTCTAACGATTAGATCACTCTCTGACTGACGTAAATGAACATTTAAAATTAAAATGTTTAAATTCGACGTTATTTCACGTGGTTAATGGAAGCCGAATGGATTAGGTATTCGCTAACCGAGCCAGAGATGTCTCGTGATGCGGGGTTCGAATCGTTCGACTGGTATTAATCGGGACAACCTGTACTGAAGATTCCCGAAAGGATGAAAAACTAGTGTCTGTAAGTATTTGATTATTATAGTAAAAAAAAAACCAAGTATATGTAAATATATGCATATATATATATATATATATATATATATATATATATATATATATGCATATATAATTATTATTATTATTATTATTATTATTATAATACATTTTATTATCATCATCATCATTATTATTATATAATGTGTTCTTCATTTCTTGAAAACTATTTGTTTCATGGAATTGTAAATGCTATTTTCATATTTGGCACTCTGGAAAATGTATAGTAGTGTAAATTATTTAGTTGTGTTTATTTATTTATTTATTTATTTATTTATTTTGGTGGACAGAGACTGCGCGTTTACCAATGTTTCAATCATAGTCATTTATTTGCCTTATGTTGCACATGAATTAGAAAATATCTGATTTTCCCTAAATTGATCCATTTGATGGATGGAAGGCTAAAACTTGCTGCTATGCTTTCAAGTGGTCTGAAATAATAGCAAGAGAAGACTTGTTTTCATATATTTCTCATACGCTACATCTTTCCGTGGATGTATATTTCAAAGTGTATAACCATTACTTGATACTTATGTTTATAATCGTACCGTATTTCCAAAAGAGGGGAAATATAGCATATGAGAAATATTTAGAGTCAAGCTTCCCTACACATTTATATCAGATAATTATAAAGCATAGTAGCCAGCTTTATCTCTCCTCCATGAATCCCTATGTTTTTGAGGATACATATATATATATATATATATATATATATATATATATGTGTGTGTGTATGTGTGTGTGCGTGTGTCTGTGTCTGTGTCTGTGTCTGTGTGAGGGTGTGTTTGTGTGTGTTAGTGGGTGTCTAATATAAAGCTGAACGTTTGTGTGTGTGTGTGCCTGGTCACGTATAGGCTCCTATATGGTTTACTATTTAAAAAAAACAGATTACATATAATGATAGATGTATCGAGGATCAGGAATGAGTATATTTGATCTGGCAGGACGGTGGTTTATAATAATTGTGAGGTCTGCGTCGCTCCTGGCTCCCAAAGTATGAAAATAAAAAATGAAAAAAAAAAAAAAAAGGTTTACAAGTGTTTTTGATATAGATGTACATAAGAATACTTTAATAAGTATGTTTAAACTTAAATAGGATGGTATAATTAAATTGTGGTGGCTGCGTTCGCCTCTATATTCCATGGAAATATGGCACAAACTTTAACAAAGGCTTTTCATATCTATCTACGTAAGTATACTTTGATAATTATGTTTTAGTTTGAAGAAATATAATATAATAATATAATTATTGGGAGTTCGTTCACGCCTGACCTCCATAGAATGTAAATATGTCACAAAGTTTAACAAGCATTTTTAGAAGGTGTGACAGCCCACAATTACACCTTTACTTTTATCTTAATTCATGTTACCTTTTATTTATTTTTAGGGGTTGAATAATATTGTGACGAATAAATTCACCTCATGAATTCACATTCTTATTGAAGTGAAATCCAAAAATAAAAGTCGGAACTTTAGACAATTGTCGACACAAATTTTGTCATAACTCTTTTTTTTCTTCTCAACTTGCATGTGGCTCTTTTTCGAAAATAGATAAATAATAAAACATAAGCACGTTATATGTTATCGTGTCAAAAGAAGAAAATATCCTTCTCACGTGATTACGTGTCTTTTTAAAAACATTTCTTTCATTATTTTTCCAAACTTCTTTGCTTTTCGATATTTCGTCGATGTTATTTAGTAAGAGTGTTTAGCAGAAAAGCCAACACACGACTACCCGAAGAATAAATATACAAGAAATAAATGTTACCATCGTCAATAAAAGTTCAGTTCATGTTTTTTTGTTTTGAAATAGTTTTTAATGCTCTTTACATGAAATACTATCAGCGAACCGAAATTAAAAAAAAAAAATTTGAGGCGATAACTACTTATGATTTTTTTTTATATAAACTACACATGCCATAATCGAATATTCCTCAAGCACAAAATAACGGAAAACATTGCAATATGTTTATAAATATTTCTTATGTTGACGGAACTCTCTTAAATCGTTAACACAGAATGATCAGGTTCCCCTCCCTCAAATTGAAAACGGCGCTCTCCATTTCAAAGTCGCTGCCATTTTGATTTTTCTAAACTGGTTCCTGAATTAAAAAAAATATTTTTATTTTTACAAACTACGTAAGAATACAAACTAATCACATTTTCTGGCATACAAGTAACTTTTATTGAATATGGTAACATTTATTTTTAGTATATTTATATTATAATTATATATATATATAAGATTTTCTCTTTGTAAGGAAACATCATTTTGTTGGTCACTCTTGGCTACTAATGGAAACAAAGTTGATATAAAAATATAATTTCGCGAGAATTACCTTTATTTTAATCATATTTCGCTTAGGGTAAAATTTTTGAGTATCAAAAGTTATCTTTTTATAGCCCCCTCCTTTTTATAACCTATCATACTTTCATCAATCATAGTCCATTGTCTGTAGGTTGTTTTTGAACCCAGTCAACGACGGATACTTCTGGATATATATATATATATATATATATATATATATATATATATATATATATATATATATATTTGGTGGATTCTCTCATCGAAGACGATGAATGAGGGTTCAGTATGCAATCCTCAGCAGCTCCCAAGCTCTGTGACAACACATGCGTAATTACAATCCTGTAGACGTCCGGCACACTCCTTCGCAGATGGTGAACTTTCATATGCTCGTAGGTCAAAGATGCCTTCTCGAATGAACAGATAACCCTGCTTTGCTGCGTGCCCTGAAACCACAATGGCATACATATTCATTTTCAGGTGGATGTTTCTTGTGTTTTGCCTTCATATTTGCACGAAGGGTGTCCCTATGACAAAGGCGGTTATGTTCAAATTATTTGGTCCCCAAGAAACACGTCTTCCTACATTTTCTGCGATCCTCTGCTGCACTTTCCCAGGAACTCAGAGAAATTCCACAACGTTTCATGTTGTCTTTTAGTTTATCTTTGTAACGAAGCAGGGGACACCCTACTGGACAGAAAGAATTTGTCAGTTGCCCATAAATAAGTTGGTTAGGAACTCTTGAGTCATCCATTCTTACAAGATTATCCGACCCCCGCATTTGTATCCTGATCAAAAATGATTCAATACCAGTGATTTCACATCTCTCCAGTAATTCACTATTCGGAACACAATCCTGCCATCCAACATTGCAGATAAAACGCAGACATCTTATATGGAAGGCGTCAAGCTGTTTTATATGCTTGCGGTACAAGGACCATGTTTCGGCCCCATACAGAAGAGTAGGCAGAACAACAGATTGTAGACTGCCACCTTTACTTTTAGAGACACATCGTGGCTGTTCCAGAGTCTGTGTCGCAAGCTACCAAATGCCTCACTAGCTTTATTAATACTACATTGGATGTCCTTTTCAAATTTAGCATCATCAGACACAATAGCGCCGAGGTATGTAAAAGAAGATACTGTTTTTAAAGCTTTACCATCAACATATACCACTGGTTGTGAAGAGGACGTGGTGTTTGGTTTTGCTGGTGAATAAGTTCAGTCATTTTTATGCTAATTGTAAGACCGAAGGCCTTACATGCTCCAGAAAAGCTGTTGAGGATTTTCTGCAGCTTATAAAGACTATGGGTGACAAGAGCACCGTCATCAGCATAAAGGAGGTCAAAAACAGTCTGCACAGAAGTCTTCGTTTTGGCCTTGAACCGTTGCTGGTTAAATAATCCTCCACTTTATCGATACTCAACACCTATGCCTCCTGAGGTGTTCCTGAAAAATGTCTCAAGCATCACAGAAAAGAAAAGAGCAAATAGGATATGAACAAGGACACATCCTGGCTTAGTTCCATTTGACACTTCAAATGGTTCACTTAGTTCACAGCCAGATCGTACTATCACCACCATTCCCAAGTTAAAGGAGACAATCACATTCAACATCTTGTCCGGAATACCAAGCCTCCTCAAAACAGTCCACAGGGCATCCCTACAGACGGTATCATATGCCTTTGTGAGGTCAACGAATGTGACAAACAAGTCCTTATTCTGCTCCCTCGTTTTTCCTGTAGTTGCCAAAGGCTGAAGATCATGTACACAGTACTTCTTCCTGCCCTAAAACCACACTGGGTTTCTGGGAGCACAGTTTTACAGATTGAACCATTGAGTCCGTTGAGGATTACACGAGCTATAATCTACCAGCAACAGACAAAATAGAAATCGCTCTATGGTTATCACACTCACACTTATTTCCTTTGTGCTTAAACAGGTGAATAATTGACGCGTCTTTGAACTGTTGTGGCACGGTACCAAGTTCCCATATTAATGAAAACAGGGCACTTAGTTTCCTGATTAACAGTTGGCTTCCACATTTGTATATTTCTGCAGGTATGCCGTCATCACCTGGATCCTTACCATTTGAAAGTTGCTTCACAGCCCATTCAATCTCCGACATGGATGGAGTATCAGTAAGCGTCTCGATGGTTGGCCTCTGAGGAATAACGTCAATCACACCTCGATGCACTGTCGATTCTTTGTTTAAAACATTTGAAAAGTGTTCAGCCCAGCGCTTAGTAAGTTCTTTCTTATCAGTGACGAGAATTCCATCCGCCGAAAATATTGGAGATGCCTCCCTTAAAAGTGGACCAAACACCCTCTTGAGGTTTTGGTAGAATGATTTAATATACAGTGATGATCATATTTATTGGCACGGTAAAATAAAAGTTAAATTTTGTCTAATAAATTCTAAAAAAGTGATTAAATTAAAGAAAATAACAAAGTATATTATGTATTTTTAACTGGCCTTTCCGATGCAGCAATCGGATTTTAGAAAAAAATAAATAACAAAGGAACAGCAAACATAATTGCAAAAAACCCTTGTTCAAAATTATTGGCACGATTTATTTAATAATAAATTGTATAGCCTTTGGCCTTGATTACCTTCCTCAGTCGCTTTTCATAGTTTACAACCAAGTTGTTGCACTCTTCAGTAGTAATTTTAGCCCACTCTTCCTGACAATAATCCTCCAATTGAATAAGCTTCTTAGGCTTCCTTTGCATTACCCTCAATTTTAATGTTCTCCATAAATGTCCAATTGGATTAAGGTCTGGGCTTTGTGATGGCCACTCCAAAACATTAATATGATTGTCCTCAAGCCATTTCTTAGTCAGTTTAGCCGAATGCTTTGGGTCATTATCTTGCATGAACCACCAACGACGACCAAGCGAGAGCTCTTTAGCAGAGTCTTTCAGGTTTTCATCCAATATTTTAACATAATCTTCCTTTTTATGCTATCTGTGACCTTAACAAGTCGCCCTGGTCCAGAGGCAGCAAAGGATCCCGAAAACATCAAACTGCCTCCACCGTGCTTCACTGTGGGTATGGTGTTCTTAGGCAGGAAAGCTTCGCCAGATTTTCTGTAAATATAAGACACTTTATTATGGCCAAATAACTCTATTTTCGTTTCGTCAGTCCATAGAACACGTTTTCAGAATGCAACATCTTTATCAATATGACGTTTTGCAAAGGCTAGCCTTGCTTTCAGGTGCATAGGCTTCAATAAGGGAGTCTTTCTCGGACGACATGCTTTTAAACCAGCTCTCTTCAAAACTCTACCAACTGTATGTCGAGATACATTCACTCCAGAGGTGCTCTGTTCATCAACAATCTCCCCAACAGAGATCCTTGGGTTTTGTTTTACTTGTCGAACAATTTTCCGTTCATCTCTTGGGGAAAGAATCCTTTTTCTCCCTCTACCCTCTAAACTCATAACGTGGCCTTGCGATTTGAACTTGTTTATTATGGCTCTAACAGTGGATTTGGGAAGGTTTAGCTTCTTTGAAATCTTATCATGGTATGGCATGCTACAACAAGCTTCCTGACATCTTCGCTGTGTTCCTTAGTTTTAACCATGGCGATTGAAAATTAAAATTTAGTCACTTATAATAGTTTAAATAAATCGCTATCTAAAAATTATCTGAAAAAAATTATTCACTTAATTAGCGTTAAACAAGCATAATATGGCTATAAAATGTTCAGAAAGCACGTAAACCGGAAATTGATTGATTTATACTGATACTAAAAGAAAAACAAAGCCGTGCCAATAATTTTGAACAAGGATTTTTTGCAATTATGTTTGTTGCTCCTTTGTTATTTATTTTTTCTAAAATCCGATTGCTGCATCGGAAAGGCCAGTTAAAAATACATAATATACTTTGTTATTTTCTTTAATTTAATCCCTTTTTTAGAATTTATTAGACAAAATTTAACTTTTATTTTACCGTGCCAATAAATATGATCATCACTATATATATATATATATATATATATATATATATATATATATATATATATATATATATATATATATAGAGATAGATAGATAGATAGATAGATAGATAGATAGATCGCGCAACAAATATAGTAGTAAAAAATAGTAAAAAACAGTTACGAGTTAGGTCCAAAACTGCAACATGCAATAATTATTAAAGTAATGAATTCATAATCATAGTTTTATTCGGGTTTGCATGTATATTTGATTTTAATGGATAAACTATCACACTTTTGTCGTACGCGAAAGATAATATGGAAACTTTTAACTTCGCAGTAATGATTGCTTCGGCTTTTCGACTGTCTCCTTTCTCCTTTCTCCTATGCCTACACGAAACTCAGTTGTACACTTAATTTA
Source organism: Euprymna scolopes (assembly GCF_053919585.1). Classification (NCBI taxonomy): domain Eukaryota; kingdom Metazoa; phylum Mollusca; class Cephalopoda; order Sepiida; family Sepiolidae; genus Euprymna; species Euprymna scolopes. Next base: position 40,701,231 of record NC_136482.1, read on the forward strand.
TTACAGGTTAACTTTTAGGGGAAGGACCTTTGATAAATGCTATAAACACATTTTATAAAATATCAATGTAAATAACATGCGTATGATTATGAAGTTAGTTCCATTATTAATCACACGTAGAGGTGTTTTTCATCGCTAAACCTAACATCTCCGAAGTAATAAAAAATTAACCGGAGTAGGATGAATTCCCGTTCTATCTCCCACTAATTTTTTTTTTTTTTTTTTTTTTTTATCAGAGATGGTTCGGGGGAGGGGGGCCTTTATAACATTTTCATTTTACTTTTTTTAACTTTCTCTTCCCAATTCCATGGCCAATAAAATTTAAAAAAAAACAACGATATTTTTTATAGAATTCAAATTTACAATGTTTTGTTATTGTTTGTTATATAATACTTTTTTTAAAATCCCACACTCAAGGTATGGCACGATGGTCTTCTAAGGAAAATTAGATCATATACAATCACTGGGAGACTTCATAATGTAATTACATCCTTCTTTAGTAATAGAAAAATCAAAGTTGTCCTCGACGGACGTACATCCAAACAATACGAGATAAATGCGGGAGTACCTCAGGGGTCTATCCTTGGACCTCTATTATTCCTGATATTCATAAATTACCTCCTGATAAAATTGTTTCGGAGATGGGTATATTTGCCGATGACACAACTCTCTATAACAGATATGAGGAGAAAACAAATGAACACATATCCAAGGAAATGGCAGAAACTCTAGAGGATGACCTCCAATCCGTAGTGGAATGGGGGCAAAAATGGTTGGTCACATTCAATGCTGCTAACACTAAGCTTTTTTCCTTCAATAACTACAAGAAACCTTCTCTAACACCAATAGCAATGACCAAGAACACATTGACTGAAAGTACTTCTTTTAAACTCCTCGGCCTAACGTTTACAGGGAATATGAACTGGAATAGATACATTGAGAGCATTGCCAAGGCTGCTGCAAGGAAGGTTGGCTCCCTCTACCGTGCTAGAATACTACTTACGCCTGACAGTATCCTATACCTCTATAAGGCAACCATTCGCCCATGTATTGAGTAATGTTTTCACATATGGGCTGGTGCATCTCCTGCTTGTCTCTCGCTCATGGACAGGGTTCAAAAGAGAGTTGCCAACCTGATAGGTCCTGAACTGTCATCTAGGCTTCAGCCTCTGTCCCATCGACGAGATGTTGCATCCCTCTGCCTGGTCTACAAATACTTTAATGGTGAATGCTCTGACGAAGTGCAATCACTTGTACCTCCCCGACGTAACTACCCCCGACAAACCCGACAAGATACTAAGTTTTATCCCTTTACAGTAGATATCCCTAGGTGCAAGAAAGCCTTTTACTCCAATAGTTTCTTCCCCAGAACTGCGGGTCTTTGGAACTCCCTTCCGGGATTCTGCTTTCCCAACTGCAATGATATGAAGAAGTCCAAGTGTAATGTTAAAAAACATCTTTCTACTCATCTCCCTTCATAATACCCCGCTAATTAAGTCCTTAATAGTAGCCCCCTGCTTCAAATTGGCACTGTGCTATGCTTGAGGTGAAAAAAAAAAAAAAAAAAAAAAACTCACACGATATTATTTCGGAATCTTAAGTAGGACCCCCGGGTACGCTTGAGTAATTGTGAGAACGAGAGTTCATTTAGAATCAGCATAGACAAGCAAAGGTAGAGTGACGAGGACAACCATAGGCACCCCCTTCGAAATGTTAGAAGTGGTTGTGTTTCTTAATACGTTTGTATTTTATTGTATTGTGTTTACAACTTGTTATAAAAAATAAATAATATATATTGCCAATAACGCAATGTATTAATAGCAATTTGCTAATAAACGCGTGTAATATTTTTAAAATCTAGCGCGGTTGTATTTATTATATTCTCTAATTGGTTTAAATGACATCAGCCTCCTAATTTATCCGAGGTAAGCGTCAGCGTATTCGAGTATAGTTTTTTCATGCATTCTTTTAAGCGGTTACCACAGGCGAGTGTCATAAGATAGGACATAAAGAAATAGTAATGAAAAATAGATGTTAAATTACACTGGTCAACACAATATTTTTGGCAGGCAAAGTAAGACTGGTTTCTGGGGTTTTCAAAAGCGCTGAATCCGAATCTGACATTAGTTTTTTTTCAAATTGGCTCAAGTTTTTGAGATATCACAGGGGGATCGTTTGTCTGAAATCACCCATTCGCGACCATAGCTAAACGTACAAAAAACGGCTAAATAGTGCATAAATGTCAGATATTGATTTTTATGATAATCTTAAACCACAAAGACAGTGTAAAATCTCAATCTAACAAGTTAAGTTAGATATAACATCATTTCATTTATCCTATAACTGAACACTTTTCATAGATTTCGAGGATATACAAAAAATTTGCTAAAAATTTGCTGAATTTTAATTCTCCAAATGAAAAAAAACATTTACATAATCAGTTATATATCATAAATTAATGCAAAGCATTATACAGTAGATTCTTAGTTACAATGAACACACAAAACCATATTTTATTCACAAAACTAAAATTGACGTTTATACGATTTTCGCTTGTGAGCAACTTTTGGGTAGTCTCTCAAAAGGTTCCAGCAGTAGTCTGCCATCATGTGCTCATCCCATTTGCCTTGATACCTCTCTTCCATTGTTTTGATGTCTTGATGGAATATCTCTCCCTGCTCCTCACTGTAATCACCAAGATTACCAGGAAATCTGTCGAGGTGGCTAAACAAGAAATGAACTTTAATGCTCATATTTGCCCCTAGTTTTCCGTATGCAGTAAGCATCTTACGGACCAATTGCTTGTAATTGTTAGCTTTGTGATTTCCCAAAACGTGTGTCACTACATCTGTGAAGGACACACAAGCATTAAACTCAACCGTGTTCATATGATTAGTGAAGTCAGAATCCCTAATGAGCGTTCGAATCTGAGGTCCATCGAAGATGCCACCTTTAGTTTTTTAGATGGAAAGACCTGGAAATTGCCTGCATATGTACTTGAAGCAATCCCCATCCTTGTTCAACGCCTTAACAAACTGCTTCATGAGCGCTAGTTTTATGTGCAATGGAGGAAAGATGATTCTATCCCTGGGTACCAAAGGCTCATTGATGACGTTGGATGCGCCGACTTCGAGACTTTCTCGTTCTGGCCAGTTCTCCCTTCTCCAGTGCTGGAGTCTTGCTCTGCTATCCCACAAACAAAGAAAGCAGGGATACTTTGTGTACCCACTTTGCTGACCAAGCAGAAAATTCACCATTTTCAAGTCCACACAAATCAGCCATTTATGAGTGCTGTAATTCAGCTTTTCACGAACAAATTTGATAGCATCATACTCTTCTTTCATCTTGGTAGAATGGCTAATTGGTACAGGAGCAAACTTATTGCCATTGTGCAAAAGTACAATTTTTAGACTTGCTTTCGAGCTTTCTATGAAGAGACGCCAATCTGCTGGGTCAGATGATGAGATTACAAAAGACCAGGTCGTCTTATTTAGAAAAGAAACGAAGCAAGCTGCCTTCCCTTGTCCTATAGTATGTTACTTTTGTGCCAGAATCAAGAATGTTTTTCTCTTGGAGTCGTGATGCAAGAACTTCAGACTGCTCCTTTCACAAACAAAGGTCCCGCACTAGGTCATTAAGTTCAGATTGATTGAAAAGCTGAGGGCCATTTGAGGGTTCTTCATAGTCACTACAGCTATCATCACTTGATATTGAAAGATCAGCTGGAATCTCTTCGGTTTCATCGATTTCAGGCAAACTGGTGAAAACAGGCACAGGTAGATCCTCAGAGTGCGCAACAGGACGGGTAGCAGAATCCAGGCTCGGATACTGCCAATTTGCTTTCTTGTGCTTGTTAAACCCCGTCATGGCATTGAGACAGAAGTAGCAGTCATCAAAATGATTGTTGGGCTCTCTCCACACCATTAGTACAGCAAACTCCAACTTCAGCTTACCGTTGGTCCAACCGCGGAGACTTTCTACACAGGTTTTGCACACCATATGTGGGGCCCAAGACTTGTCTTGGTCACCAAGTATCATATTGAAGTATGCTTTGTACGCCCTCTTGACAAAGTCTGTAATATTCCTCTTTTGTTGTGCCATCATATACTGTCCACAGATGTAACAAAAGACACCCGGTTCATATCTGCAACATCTTCTAGAAGAACTCATTTTCTCTCTGGAACTCATTTTCAACTGTGGAATTAAAAAGACAATGCTTAATTACTGTTTATTTTATACTGCAACTATATTTATGGAACATGTTATTAAGTAATTACAGTATATAATTATATAAAAATTCACCCTATATAAATAATTATATAAAAATTATCCCTGAAATACTTCAATATATACATAATCATTATAATGATTCAATAATATCAGAAGATTATTATTTACTGCTTCTATATTGAAGTATTTCAGGGAGAATTTTAGCAGTTTAGGCTTATTTGGGGCTATCAGTATCTTCTAAACTAGAGTCAATCTGGCAAAACCAATTTTATATTCGTAATCAGCGACCTTCAAAACCCCAGAAAACACTCCTAGATGGTCTGCCAAAGAAAAAAATAAACATTTGTTGACCAGTGTTATTAATCATTGAATCACAAAAAAGAAGTTCGTTGAAAACAGCGCATAAAATTAATACCAAAATCTCAAATATAGTATTACCCTGTACTTGCTATACTGCATTCTGCAGTGAAATGTTACAAAACAATTACGATTCTCAAGAGTCGAGAAACTTTTTTCATCTCTCCTTACTCTTACTCACAAGTTAGATTTTACGAGCCTCTAGATGCTTTGTCAATATTTACCTGGCAGATGTTAGAGTGATGTTTAGTCCAACCCCCTCTTATAAAAGATTCGCAAAACATAATCGTCTTCCTATAATAACTTTGGGCACTTTCCTCCACTCTTTATCTTTTAATAAAATAAACGAATATTCCATGAGCAATTTTTATTTTCTAGCCATATCTGTCCGTAGAACACAATATCGCGGGACTGCTTCCCCGTCCACTATAACATAGTCGTTTTCTAATCTAATGAAAATAATGTTTGTTGAACAGTCAAACAGTCCCCCTGACCATTTATTTTGGCTTGTCCTCGAATGGCGCTCGGCTCTTTTTATGAACTGACCTCAGTAGTAAGAAATAACCGTGAACGCTTACTGTTAATATACTATTTCTCTTTGGAAATAAATAAAACGGATGTGTATGTATCAATAATCCATAAATGCCCGTTTACACCTATATTCTTGAAAAATAATTACAATAAAATAAAACGATATAACGAAATATTGAAGTTGAAATTTAGTATAAAAAGCTGATATTCTTTACGTTTAATATTAAAAGAAAATTACTGAGAGAATTTTATTACGTAAAGATGTCCTTCTCCGAAATATTATACGGCGTGGCTACTTCCTCTCTGACTATAATGTAGTCCTCCTCAATTATTATTAAGTTATTTCTGGACACCCCTCTTGCATACCAATCATTGCCGTGTATTCTTACAATCTATCTTACACTCATTTCTTCATACTCTTATGGCCGCTGTGGCTTAATAACCGATGGACCACAAGTAAAAAAAAAAGAATAAGAAAACACAATCTAATATATGTTGGTAAGGTACGTTCCGTTGCTGACTATTCTAGTTGGCGAGGTTTTTTATGAATGCACATTGATATTTTTGTTTGAAGAATATAAGAATGAATATTATTGAATAAAACCACAATACGCGAATGAGTCTTTGGACTGTTCATCAAGCAAATGAAGACCCGTATAATAAAGATGGTCGGCGGGGCGAGATCTTTCACACAGTTCGTTTATATTTATCAATTCATGCGTAGAATGGCGGCTAGTAGAGCATGGAATATATTTGTTTTGCAGAAGAAATATCACCCTAGCAAATAGACAAAAAAGCAACCCCACACTACGGAGACACAAAAAAAAAGAGAGAACATAAAATCTTTATTTCATTGTGTTCTTATTTGCCATAATATTTACCATGTCTTATAAGACACGGTCCTTCAATTTTATAATTCATTTCTTTTTTTAATAAAATGTATTTATTTCGTAAATGTATCTGTCTTGGTTATCTTTGAAATAAAGAACAATTTTCGTGGAATCATTTTATACAAGAATAAAAAAAAACGTGATCAGTGCATGTAAAGAAATGAATGGCAAATTGGTTTTATTATAATTTACCGAGAGGTAAAATCCGGGATTACACAAGCTATGCGTATCCCTTTCATTACATGTGTATCGAATAAAAATGTAAACATTATAAACGTATCTATTTTGATTTCTTAGATACATTCCTTACATATGCTTAGTAATGTATAACATATGTGGTAGTCTTCACCGAGAGTTGAACCTGTTTGTCTTTCCCTCCGTTGAAATCAAGGAACGAATCAGATCTGTTTGACACCCGCTGAAAAAGAACCTTAAGTAAACTGGTTGCTGTTTACTGAGAGTTTAAATGTATTTTTTTTATCTCTTCTGGGCATCTGATTAAAATTTGTGAAGTTTCGAGAGATTTATTAAATGTTGCAGTTTTAGAGTGCTTGATAAGAACGTGATAATTATCTCTTAATTATAACGATGTAACGGTTGCAATCTATCAATCTATCATATTTTGCAACTTTTCATCTAGCCAAACACTAATCTTCAAACTGGCCTCCTGTTTGAAGGAACATTCAATATGCTTGCGCTTACTAAAATGTATGTACGCCGTGTCATCAACAATCACTTGTTCTAGTATTTTGTTAACACCTGTCTTCTTAAAATAAGAGGCATTCTTTGAATATCTATGGAATTTATATTTGTAAAACATTTTAACTCCTTTTCCTTATTAAAGAAGAAAATATGTTGTACATTATAATTCAAACACTGTAAATAGTACTCGTTTTCTGGAATTTTAAACGCTCTTTTTTCATATTTAGCATCATCGAAAACATATACTAGTGTTAATTTCAAATTATTTTTTGAGAGTTGAAAGATAATGCAGCTTTACCAATGTTTAAAATAGTCGCTTGTTTTTCTATTTTTGTATGTATTACAACTTATATGATTTTTCTCCAAAACCCCTATTCTTGATGTAGGTAAGACTAAAACTTGCTGCTATAGTTGAAAATAATCTGAAATAACAGAAATAGGAGACTTAACCCCAAATGCTTCTTATATGTTACACCTACCCTTGTTATTTTCATAAATATAGTAAGTTTTACAGCATATTATAATTATTTGATACTGTGGATATTCATATGCGGAATAATGTCTATAATTGCTACTATTTCAGATTATTTGAAATAATAGCAGAAAGTTTTAATCTCCTCTCGATAAAGGGCAGAGGTTTTGGGGAAATATGCATACTCACAATATATACATGCAGTAATATATACACATATGTGTATATTATATACATATTACATATATATGTGCCTTTTAATATATACATACATGTGTGTGGGTGTGTGTGAACTTCGTTTTTTTTTCCTTTTTTAATTCATAAATTCAGGAGAATTCATAACGCCATGCTTTAAAATATTTGATGGATGGTAAGTCTAAACCGACAGGCAATGAAATAATCTATATTAAGAATTTAATTTTGCTTTCATCCATATCGGATACGGCTTGTAACAAGAGCAATAAGAACTGACATCATTGATCCAGAACATGCAAATCAATAGAACGCCAAATTCTTGGGGGGATATTGCTATATGTTAATTAAGCGACATCTCTCTTCTTATATACTAGCAGTGTTCCGGGAATTATGAAAAAAGACAAAGAATGTGATTCTAACGACAGCGATATAATATGCATGGCAGTATCTACTTAGACAAAATACCGATCACTTTCCACTTAAACATTAATGTCCCACGTTAATTACTCGATTGGTTATGCTTATTTTCCAAGTCAATTTACTAAAGTTATTTACGTTTTCATACACATATATTCATGTGTATAAATGTACAGCATGAGTTATATATATATATATATATATATATATATATATATATATATATATATATATATATATATATAAGCGAACGTTTCTCTGTGTGTGCGTGTGTCTTTGTACATTTCCCGATTATATTTTAGATTTTGAGTGTACAGACTCGAAATTTAGGATACGGTGTACTGAGATTTTTTAGAATCTTTGTAATCAGTTTTCGGTCAGAAATGTGCCTGTTAAAGGGTGACATTTAATGATTTAACCTTTAAGAATTCTACCAAACCTCTGCGCTAATTTTGAGTATAAACACTTCTAATTTTGGATATAGGTTGTTTGGGCATGGATCTAACTTAATAATTTGATTTGAGCCCAAACCAATAAATATTAAGGAGGCATAAAATGGAGTAAAAAAATAAAAAAAAGGATCGTTTTTTTTTTTTTTTTTTTTTTTTGCTTAATATACCCAACCAAACACCCGGTCAACGCCTGGCTTAAATGCTAGAATATCGATAAAAGTGAACGTGTGTAGGGATGCGTGTATCTGAGTGTCTGTGTGAGTGTGTGTACATTTCGCTACGAAATAACTCTGTCAAATTTCATTCTACATACTTGAAATTTGATATACAGGGTACGGAGATTTGGGAAAATATTTGTCATCCATTTTTCGCCAGAAATTGTCCTATAAATCTGTCAAAGTTCAACGGTTTGGCTTTTGAGAACTCTAGTAAATTCCTCCGACAATTTTTGAGCTAAACACTCGAAATTTTCGATATAGGTTTCTTGGACATGGATCTAACTTAATAACCTGATTGGAGCCCAACACACTAAATGTTAAGGAACAATAATAGGGCTCTGAGGTTTTAAATAATTTTTCCACCGCGGTCGCCAATAAATTACTCAGACGATTTCCGGTGTAAATATTTGAAATTCCACATAACGAGTATTCATAGAAAGGGCCAGCTTTTTAATCGGTTTGGATAAAAAATGTTTACTTACCAATATATAAATGTGTGCATGTATGTATATTTGCATGTTTGTCTGAAACTTTCCACAGATGCGACGGATTCAAACAAGATCAGTATCGTTTTGAAGTTCGACCTTTCAGACGACAAATATCGAAAAATTCGTTAAAAACTATTATACCTTCACCTGCAACTGGGCATTTTCTCAAGGGAGGGCGTTGTTTTAACCGATATTTTCGAACATAATCCTCCCCCTTCGATTCTCTAGCCTTAATTAAAACAAATGTCACCTCCTGTTTAGCTGTGGTCGTAATAGCAAAGACAGCAGGTGTTTTCCCTGTTATTTTCCTCGATTGCGGTACGGTTTGTAGCCTGGCTTCCTACTACACTTGTTTTTTTTTTTTTTGCTCAACACACACCTCCAAACACCCGGCCAACGCGAATACTAATATATATATATATATATATATATATATATATATATATATATATATATATATATATATATACTAGCATGAGTGCCTGGGTGCTCGGCGTTTCCCGGTTGTTTGGAGGTGTATGCTGATGCTGAGGAAGAAAAGGTCAATTTCTTTAACTCTGACCCTTATTATAACCCCTTAACATTTAATAGTTTGGGCTCAAATAAAGTTATTAAGTTAGATCAATGTCCAAGGAACTATACCGAAAATTTCAAGTGTTTGGACCAAAAAGTTCGGTGGAGTTTAGTAGAGTTCTCAAAGGTAAAATTAACGGACAAATTTCTAGCCGAAAAACCATCGCGTAGATTTTCCTACAGCTCATTACCCTGTATATTAAATTTCGATTTTCTAGACTGAAAATTGAAAGAGTCATTGCGTAGGGAAATGTACACGACAGACACACAGACACACAGACAGACACGTTCACTTTTATATATATACATATATATATATATATATATATATATATATATACTAGCATTGGTGGCCGGCGTTGCCCGGATATTTGAAGGTGTATCTTGAGCAAAAAAAAAAAAGCGGTCATTTTTTTTAACCTTGACCTCTAATACGGCCCCTGCAAAGTTATTATTTTGGGCTCAAATAAAGTTATTAAGAAAGATCCATATCCAAGGAACCCATATCTAAAATTTCAAGTGTTTAGACCCAGAATTGTCGGAGGAGTTTGGTAGAGTTCTCAAAGGTCACGTTTTTCAACTTTGACCCCTTAACACCGAAATTTCTTGCCGAAAATAACATCGATTTTCCCAAATCTCAGTACCCTGTATATCAAATTTCTAGTCTGTAGACAAAAATTGACAGAGTTATTTCGTAGGGAAATGTACACACACAAACACAGACACACAGACTCACCCACAGACAGCCACTTTCACTTATATATATATATATATATATATATATATATATATATATATATATATATATATATATATATATATATATATCTTCAAGTGGACGTGTCTGTGTGTCTGTGTACATTTTCCTACGAAGTAACTCTATAAATTTGCTGTCTACAGACTTGAGATTTTATATACAGAGCACTGAGATTTGGAAAAATCTTTGTGATCGGTTTTCGGCCAGAAATTTGGCTGGTAAGGGGTCAAATCTCAACGATTTGTACCCTTGAGAACTCTACAAATCTTCCATGGACATGGATCTTATTTATAACTTGATTTGAGCCCAAAACAATAATTTTAAGGGGTTATGATAGGGGTGAAAGTTATAAAAATTGACATGCTGTCTCTACTAAATCAGGCAATTTCTGGTCTTAACATTTGAAATTTTACACAAATAGTATTCATAGATAGGACAAGTTTTTTAATCGGTTTGGGTCGAAAATTTTTAGTTACCAATATATAAATGTATGTATGTATGTATGTTTGCATGCCTGCTTAAACTTTCATCAGAGGCGACGGATTATACCAAGATAAGTATCGTTTTAAAGGGCAACCTTTCAGACGACAAATATATATATATATATATATATAAATTGGCTAAAACATTAATATATTCACCTGCAAATGGGCACCGGTGTAAAAGAGGTGTCGCTTTTCTCGGCGATATTTTAAAAATTAGTCTCTTTTATGATTATCTAGCCTTAACTTAACCATGAGTAAGTTCCGGATTGGCGGTGGTCGTACCAGCAAAGATGTCAGGTTTTTCCCCGTTCTTTTCCTCCTTCGCGGTACGGTTTCTAGTCTGCCTTCCTACAACCACGTTTTCTTTTTTTTTTTTGCACAACGTACACATCCAAACACCCGGGAAACGCCGGGATAAAATGCTAGTATATCTATAAAAGTGAAGGTATCTGTGTACATTTTCCTACGCAATAACTCTGTCAATTTTAAGTCAACTGACTCGACATTTGATATACAGGGTATTTGATTTCACCCATACAGAATATTCTACTTTTTATTCTCGTGAGATAAGCCTGGCGAATTCTCACGAGAATGAAACGGGGAATATTATTTGTAGCTTTATTGCCATATATATTTTCAAGACTTAATATATGTGTGTTTGTGTGTGTGTGTGAGAGAGAGAGTGATAGAGAGAGAGAGAGAGTGAGAGAGATTAAAAATGTCTCGAAATTTAGTATTTAGAATACAGTTCCGGGCATACTTGCTGTTACAGCATCTTAACAAACCTCTTTATTTTGGAAAGCTGAACATGCCAGTATAGACATGACATGCCCACAAAAACACAACCTGTTGCTTGCCACAAAAAGTTTTGTCTGTACATAATGTAACACAATGCGTACCGTAAATATTTGCAAATGGCTAATCTTGGAGAGGTAATTTCAATTTTTTACTAAATTCTTATTTTTTGATAATCTTATTTTTTTAATATTTTATTACACTTGTTTGTAGTTGGGATTCTTTCAAACGAGGCGCCGTAGATGAAGTAGATAAGAAAGATAGGAGAGTAAGAGGGGGTTGTTTAGGAAGCTTCCTTCTGTAAACCTATTTTTAAACAGGAATATTTACCGTTCACGTGAGAAATATGGTCATAAAATACGTGTTCAATTTAATAGAACTATATAATTTTCAACTTTTCCCCAATCATAGTACTGATAAAAAAATTATTCGATTATTTTTAATCTGAAAGTAAAGTTCGCTATCGATAAGATTAACGTACAAAAAAGAAAAAAAAACGTGTAATTTTTTTTTTAATTAAGATGTGGAAGTAAATTTATTAAACGCCCGAATTTTATTTGTATTGTTTATTGCAGGCTGTAATTGCTTTCATACAAAAAAAATTAAAACACTTAATCACTTTACATATTTAAAAAAATATTTTGGGTTTTACCAAGATAATATAAAATATTTTTTTAAAAAGTAAGTAAAATCAATCGTAAAATGAGACGCTATTTACTGGGTAAATGAGACCAGCAATCATCAGATTTATTTTCACGTCTGTTGGCTAGTTTTGGAGCAGAAAAATATAATAATTAGATGTGTGTTCATCAGTTCAAAACATTTTTAAAATAGGTAAAAACACGTTAAAACGTGTGGAGGACAATCAATTTTTTTTTAAAGATTTGCTTTGAAAAGGTCTCACAGTAAAAATTAAACATTACTTAATCAGTTAATTTTATTTCTGTATAGTTTTAAGGTTGTTAACACACACGCAAGCATAAACACCCGCCCACCCACATCCACACACACACACACACACACACACACACACACACAGAACAAGGATCGACCTGTACAATGTACACTCCCTCCTTGTATTTTCTTTTCTTTTCGTTTTTTTATTTCATTTTTCCCCAATGGATTAAACCCCGCTTATCTAAAATATCTTTCGTTTCATCTAACAGCAATGATGCGTGCTTCTCAACAATAGCGTGTTGTCCTCAAGGTTACTAGACCATAAAAAAGTATTTGAGGCTAAATATTACAGAAAAAAGGTCAAAAAAGGCTTAATTGGTAATTATAGCCAAAATCTTACAAACAAAAAAGTCGAATTGAACAAATGAAATAATAAAGATTGTGTGCGTAACCATATAAACATTCTTATATTTTTAATTGAGCATGTGTAGATTGATGATATTTTAACCGCCACATTAAGATTAAAACGTTATGAACTTCCCTGTCCTGTTGCAATTTGTATAAATAAACAAAATTCTGTTAGATGGTATTTAAATGTTTTCGGGTATTTTGAAAACGAATATTGCATTTATAATTTTCGCAGACAAATAGTTTGTATGTAATCTAATTATGATTTCCGAACACAGCAAAGCGACCAATGTGCATGCGGTGTCATTCCCAGGGCGAGGATAGAACAATTTTAATACGTACTTACGTTTCATGCCGAATGAGTATGAACTCAACAAATACGAAAAAATGGTACAGTAGAAAAATAATTATTATTAAAAACTGAACTTATAACAGACATAAAATAATAAATTTATTTAAAAAGATGCGTCTATGTATAATTAATTAATTAGAATATAATTTAAATAGTAGGTTCATTTATTTAAATAACAATAATTGTTTGAATTTTTTGATTTTGGAAAAAAGGTTTTAGTAGTGCTTTACAATAACAGTTTAAACAATTGGTTTATTTATAGTATTTCAACAACACCAAAAAAAGTCACGTAATAATATTTTCACATTAAATGTGTCGGTTTAAAACATGACCTATCAACAAAAACAATATGAACAGTGCATTAATGTTTATACGTTTGCGCATCCATACCAAATTAAATGTTCAATTTGGCATTTTACATTGTGAAAATTTGGTTTTAATAAAATGTGGTATATATATATATATATATATATATATATATATATATATATATATATATATATATATATATATATATATACATATATATGAATCAATTCCAGTAAATACTACAAATATAATAGATTCAGAAACGAGTTAAAATGTGTGAGGTCAGTGACGACCCGTGATTTAGATTAATGTGGGTAGCAAGTTCTAAATCATGTTTTTTTTTGCTTTTTTATGCAAATCAGACATTTATTTCCTTTGCTATTAAACTTGTGGAATACAGAAGTTATTTTTGTCAGTTTTGAAATGTTCATATAATTAAAATGTCTACACTTTTTTCTCCACACAAACAAACGAATACTATTTTTCAACCCCTTTTATGAAATAAAGTTGCTATTAACTCGCCTTCCTGCAGGAGCAAACGAAGACACATGTTTTGTTTTAAATGTAGACAATCTGTTTAAGGATCTTATAATAGATATTGACAGGCAGAGTATAATCGGGTTTAACTGTATTATTCTCCGAAGTAGTAGCGTTTGTTTGGAATATTTTTCTCTCCTTAGTTTTATTTTTTAGGTGCTTATTATCTGTATTAATCTGCTAAGAAATTCAAGGCTTTAAACAGTGCTTAAAACAGTTTTAAGCATGCGTAATTGAAACTCTCCTTTTTTGGCAAACACGTTTTGTTATACCTACATTTCAAATTATAAATAAAACAGCATTTTGTAAATAAGAATCTCATTAAATAAAAACTCTTTTCATATAGCCAAAAATGAAAAAAAATGCCGTTGAGGAAGGAAAAATATAGGATTTTTAACTTGAAGTTTTAACAGATCTGTAAGTAGAAAATATTCTAATATGCGTTTTCCTTTGTTTATTTAACGAACAACAAGAACAATTTTACTTCAAAAAGTTTGGAGTTTCCGTTGTTAGCCTCCGGCCACCTAGCAGATAATTAGGTTGACCTGTAAAGGTGGTTAAACACTGCTTCCTGGTTGAATAATCCTAATTTCGATCTATATTTTCAGTTGCAAACGTCGTAAGTTTAGGTATGTGCATAATATTAGAGGTCCCTTGTATTTTGTTGATTGATTTTCCTAAATAGTCTTCTGGTCTCTATCCTAGTCTTTCGCTAGTAATCGGGGCTTTGGTGACCGTTCGTCTCCACATATTGTGAACGTAAGCCTTGGTCCTCCAGCTGGTAGCGTCACCATCACATGCTTGCATATCGAATTTACACGCGTCGACATAGAGGATGTAAGGACGATCAAATGTTCTTTTGCCAATGGTTAGTTACCCGTAGAAGCCCTCTTTTGGATTTTTCCCATTGTCCATGTTATAACATAGCCTATCAAGCGTATGCGTCTTTGACGAAGGACGGCGAACATGGAGGAAATCATAGTCCTTATGTGCACAGCATTATCTGTGATTTTGTGTTTCAAAAATAAATTCCAAGAATTCTCCGCAGACTACGCATGTGAAATGTATTCAGTTTCGTTCTTGTTGGCTCTTGGCTGTCCACGCTTCGCTGCCATACAGACGGGTTCTGATCACACAGGTCATGTAATTATTCACTTTTTGGGAGACCGTGGTATGTTTTTTTTTCTACACCTAAATTGCCAATTTTGCAAGATTGTGGGATGCATTTTCGATGCGCTTTTGAGTTCTTGATTAAAAGATAGGTTGTCTGAGACTGTAGACCCGATATAATGGAATTGGTGAACAACGTCAACGAGCTGTCCATTCATAGTGATGATAGGAGATGATCGATTTCCTTGGCTCATGACCCGGGTTTCTGCAAACTGATGATAAGACTTAGTTCTTTGCAAGAATAGGAAAACATATCCATGAATGCTACTACCACATCATCAGCAAACAGTGATGGTAACTTGTTGGACTTTGGTTCTGAGCCGAAGGCGGTTCAGGTTGAAGAGGTAGCCATGCAATCTGGAGTGAGTATATCCCGATCTTCTGCCAAATTGGAAGAATATCCCAGGAGAAAGGCGAGGAAAATGCCAAAAGGCGAAGGGGCAACACACCTCCCTGCTTGGCAGCGCTTTTTCAACTAAACTCCGCAAAGGTGTTTC
Source organism: Euprymna scolopes (assembly GCF_053919585.1). Taxonomy (NCBI): domain Eukaryota; kingdom Metazoa; phylum Mollusca; class Cephalopoda; order Sepiida; family Sepiolidae; genus Euprymna; species Euprymna scolopes. Next base: position 40,716,963 of record NC_136482.1, read on the forward strand.
CGTCAAATTGAAGGCAAGAGATAATGGCCTGCTTTGTTATCTATACTTCGCTCAGGGGTATGCCCTCTCAGCAAGAATTCGCAGTCTCGTCAGATAGACGCGGGCAAATAGTTTGCATACCATGTTCAGTAGTAAGATTTCCCTATAATTATTGCAATCTCTGCGCTCCCCTTTATTCTTGTAGACGGTGACTATGTTTGGGTTTCTCATATTCTGGGATAGAACGACTTTTTCCATCAACGTAACAAGAGTTGGTATAATTGTTGGTTAGAGAGGACTTGCAATTTGATCACTTAATCTGAGATGGAAATATTGTATGGAGTATTCCCTTGTGGGAGTTTGCCAATCGCCTCGAGAGACACGATAGTCGGTAGAATGCCTAGCGCAGGGGATTGGGCATAGTATAGGATGCTATCGAGTGCTGTTTGGCTTATTTTCTTTTCTGTTGAATAGAGCTCAACGTACTGTTTGACCCATCTTACAAGTTGTTTGGATTTGCCTGTAAGACATGTACTGCCTAAGACTTAAGAGGGGCAGATTGTAAGGGCTTGAACCGATTGCTTATTTAATTCAGTGATACAGTGCCTTGGTGTTTTCAGTATCTACAGTTTATTAGATAAAGTTGCATAGTTTGTTTTAGTACTCATTTATACAGTCGCGTACTGTTGAGTTTACCTTGTTTCGAGAGGCTCCAATGATTTATAGAGAAACTTTACTTGATTTATCCCGGTATTCCTGAAGTGTTCCTGTCTTGGACTCAATGAGAAGATCTAGTTTCCCTCAAGACGCATCGTACGAGTCAATGTTCTGTCAACCTTTTTTTTCTAATATAAGCTAGGATTGCAGAAAAAGTATCAACTTTCACTTAAGTGGTTAACGTACACTTAAGATTTATGCTATTTTTTCAATGTGAGGATTAATTAATCTATTCAAACTCGATCAATATTGTGAACTTCAAACATATAAGCATGTTGATGAGTTTTCCTTCCGAATTCTACAATATGATATGTTATATATATATATATATATATATATATATATATATATATAGATACATTTAGAATATATATATATATCATATATACATATATCATATATACATATATATATATATATATATATATATATATATATATATATATATATATATTCTAAATATATCTAAATTGGAAACACTGGTCACGTGACGGCAGGCGGTGATAAATAATTGTCCATAAATAAAAGAAATAGCCTATATGTACAAAGAAAACCACCTATTTATTATATATAGGGTGTCCGTAAAGTTACTGTACAGTCTTATGGTTTTATTGTATTATATTTGTATTAATAGTTAATATTTATTTTTTACAGGTTTATTTAATCAAGGATGCCACGCAAGCTAACTTTGGAAGAGCGCAAATTTATTGTAATATAATACAGGGTGCCTGTATAGTAACTTGTAAGACTGTATAGTAACTTTACGGTCACCCTGTATATTATATATAGATAAATTTAGAATATGTATATATATATATATATATATATATATATATATATATATATATATATATATATATATATTCTAAAGAATATTGTATTTATTGTAACGTAAGCGCAGTATTAGTGTAACGGACGCGCAGTATTTAGTGTAACGCAAGAAATGGTTTATCACTCAAGAAACGAAAGTGTTCGGCGTAGAAATTCAGCAGTGTATTCTTTCATAGTACAGGAACATGTTCGAAATGTGTGGTTCTGTTAATAGAACAATTTAACTATTATATATGTTTTTTTTTTTGCATTTTAGACTTTATTAAGAGTCATTTTATCACAAGTAGAACTGTTAGGCATACAAACATACAGTAGGTTTCTTGGTATGGCAGGGGCTCCCTGGAAATAAACGTTTCTGTTTAGAGCATTACTGAGGTATGGTACTTGACTTTTGCATTTTAAACTTTTATTCTAGTCATCATATATGAAAATGATTCTATGACATCAACAGTAAGTTCTCTATTATATACTAAGTCACTGCCGGAAGAAACGTAAAGGTTTCTACCGTTGCATAACGATGTCTCCCAAAATAGAGATAACAATCAATCGATTTGATTGGAAAATAGTCGATTATACAGATATCAATGATAATAACATAGGGGAGTGTGAAACAGTCGATGATCATTATCGGTTTTAAAGCAACGTCACGTCTTTCTGCTAGTAACAATATAAGATTAAATAACTCGGTTATGTAGGGAAGTTTCCGTGTTAAGATTTTATTTAAACATTATTTTATATGTATTCAAAAGGCAATGCCGATTTCGACCAGGGTAATTATAGACATGAATATGCGACAAGAAAAATAGTATATCAATGCCACTTGAAGTGTGGCTTCAGAATAAATGTATGAAAGTTTGAAAAGTACATTCCTTGATGTAGGAGACAAAAATGTGTTTCCCTTTTACGAGATCACATTTTATTGACAACATAATGATGGAAGTAGGCGAATCACAGAAAAAAATTGTTTTATGAAAAATGTAAACATTATATCTATGCCAAGATAAAGGTAATAATTTACAAATACGTAGGATCTATGTTATTTATCGCATTAAAAATCTATACGTGTAAAAACGAATAATGTTATGTATATTTTATAGTCACTTACTTTGCACATACATGCATGTAGGTATATATATATATATATATATGTGTGTGTGTGTGTGTGTGTGTATATATATTTATATATATATATATAGAGAGATAAAGATAGATAGCAATATAGATAGATAGTTAAATGTATATATATATGCGTGTAGAAATATTTTATATGAGCATTTTCCATCACACACACACACATGCATATAGACAGATAGATCGATAATTGTCTTAATATATAAGTACACATCTAAGAAAGCCTATTAGAAACACTGACGCATATATATGTATATATATATATAATTATTTTTTTTACTATAATAATTAAATACCTACAGACACTAGTGTTTCATCCTTTCGGGATTCTTCAGTGCAGGGTGTCACGATTACTACCAGTCGAACGATTCGAACCCCGCGACACGAGACATCTCTGGCTCGATTGGCGGAGGCCGTATCCATTCGGCTACTATTAACCGTGCGAAATAGCGTTGAATTTTAAACATTTTAATTTAAATGTTCATTACGTCAGACAGACAGTGATCAAATCGTTATACGATGATCTACGCATAAGAGCTAAATTGACCGACTTTTTAATTCAACTGAAAGTGCTCAACGATAAGAAACGAATTTCTTAAAGGGGCTGTCATAATTATTTTTGTTACTATAATAATTAAATACCTATAGACACTAGTGTTTCATCCTTTCGGGATTCTTCAGTGCAGGGTGTCACGATTACTACCAGTCGAACGATTCGAACCCCGCGACAAATATATAAAATCGAAAATGAACGTACGTATGTTTGTGTGTCTGCTAAAAACTATCGGCAGACACGACGAAAATCCACAAACTCGGTATCATAACGAAGCTCCATCCTTCGCTCGAAAAATGTCGACTAACTGGCCAATAACGTTCATTTTTTCACCCCCAGATCGACAACTTTCGACAGGGGGTCAACAACAACGATCTTCTCGTGACGGCGGCCGGTTCAATGCATTCGCCAGATGACGTCATGACCTGATTAACTGAAGAAATTTCGTGTTCGTACCGTCAGGTAGATCGATTAGCGCGATGGCACATTATCTAAACGTTTCTGGTTTAAATTTAAATATTGAACCAGTGTTATTTAAGTCATTTTTCACGTAACGTTCGTTTTTCTGTGTTTTTTTTTTGTTATTTTACTTCGCTTATCCACCCCCGATAACACACCCAAAAACACCCAGGGACCAACCGATTTTATTTTAAATTTTTATTTCGAAACAGGCTTATTTAAGCCGTTTTTCACGTGTTCCTTTTTCTGTTTTCATCGTTCGTTTGCCTTACATTACTTTTTTGTGTTTTTTTTCGATGTTTTTATTACTCCCCCCAGCTTAATGAAAACGTTGTTTTCTTTTTTTTCTTCGCTTATAACAAACACACCTACGTCGCCGTCGTCGTCGTCCTCGTCGTTGTCGTCGTCGTAACGCTCGACGACTTCCAGGCGGGCACCTGTCAATTTTGTTGTTAAATAAATTCAAACATCTTTCACTAACTCTTTCTGGCTGGCCGATTTTATTATTAAACTTCGCCTTAGGGCTTCGGGTCCGATCCAACCCCCCGTGTTCTTTTTTATTTAACACCACGCACACCTACAAACATCTGGGCAACGCCGGGTACCCCCGCTAGAATATATATAACTGTAAATCTTGGTTCGGTCGTAATTAATAATCCAAATAACTGAATATATGATTGCTTCGACATTTTGGTATAATATGTTTTCTGTACCCATGCGTGTTTTTATATATCTCTTTTTTAATTATAACATTATACCTAATTTTTCTATAATAAATAGGTCGTTTCCTTTGTACCGATAGGCCATTTTTATTTATGGACAATTATGTATCACCGCTTTCCGTTACGTGACCAGTATTTCTAATTTAGCGGTTTTCCCGCGAGATCTGGAGATGTCGTTTGCAATCTAGCGGGGAATTCAAGAAAATCTGGAAATATTTCGCACCCATACACCCGCAATTTCTGATTAAAAAATAAAGAAAAGCGCTTGAAAATACTTTAAAACATAAAATAAACTCATTCATGTAAGTAAAAAAGTATCATTTATTACCTTTGGAAACAATTATTTATTGATTACTTGTTTTGTTTTCGGCTAACCATTCTTAAATCTCGCTATGAAATCGATTTTCCAAAGTACTTTTTTTTTGGGGGGGGGCATTCACCCCTGCGTAGTTTAGTTTAAAATACGATATAAGCAACCTCCTTAGTCAAAACTTCTGAAAAGCAAGAAACAACAGCAAAATAAACTTATACCAAACACAGTAGACTTTAATTATCTACCAACCTAAATACGTTTAACATGCTAAAACAAAGTTTGTTTTTTTTCTAATTTCCAAATATGTTGTTCAAAGTGCATTTTACACACTGAATAAAATAAAATAATAAACAAAGGCCCGCTTATCGCTTAAGGAGTAAGGAAACTTAATTTCTCAAAAGTTGTAAACAAATGATTAGGTGTATCAGAATTTTTGTATGATTTTTTGACACGCCCAATACGTAACTGCGAATAAAATATAAAAAACTCATAATTTCTCCTTTAAAAGTGGATTGTTATTTTCCTTATGGATTATACTTCTAAAAATAACTATTAAAGTTGTATAAAATGTAAGAGAAATATTTTTTTTTTTTTTTTTAAATAGTAATAAAATTAATTGCATTTTATGGGCTCAGTATTTTCAATTTTTAAACTTTAAAAATCTATCAGAATTTTTCTATTGATTCAATTTTTACGATATTTTCAGGGTCAATGCGAAATTTTATGCCTTTTCCAACAAATTGAATACAATATTTTAGACAATTTTTTTTTGATTCAAAACCCCCCATTTTCAAATGTCTATTAAAAAGTAAATAATTAATTTACTCACCAAAGTTTTATAGATCACAAATTGAAGATAAAAGATCAATAAATGATATATGCAAATTTAAAACAAAAAAGTAGTGTTTTTTTAAAGAAATTTACCTGTAAAGTCCGAAGTTTAAAACTTAAAAAAAAACACATCGTTTGTATCTTTGCTTGTTTCTTTTAATGAAACAATGCTCCTTTGTCATTTAATTGAAAAAAAATAGAGCTTGAATTACATTCTTCGATGAAAACGGGGGTGGACTTATTCAATATTTTTCACGAAATATCTGACACACCTAACAAATTACTTATCTACCACTAACCCTAATTTCGAGTTAGTGATAGTCATAGATTTTTTATACAATTTACCAAGAGTGAAGTCCCCAATGATTAAACGACATGCAACCAGTAAATTGTTAGAAAGACAACTTTTTAATAAATAAATTAAATAAAAATTACTGAAACATAGTTTCAGCACGTATAAAAGATACTTTAATTTTACTGCATTTGGTATCAGGTATTTTTGTTATTGTTTACAATTTCTCGAATATTAGTTATTTTACACAAATGATTGTGTTGTTCCTCCGTACTTGCCCCCCAAGGGCCGTCATTCATGACTTTACTTATTTTTACTAATTTTTAGACGTTATTTTATTTAATTGTCAGCATGAACCAACTTTTTAAGATGCATCATATGCTAACACTTCTGCAAAGTTTACTGTATTTATTTTTTTAGAAAACATTCATAACAGAAAGTTTTCCACTTTATTTATTTTTTTGCATAATTAATGATAGAAGTATGTATTCTGTATTTGTACAGTCTCTTGAAAAAAATAAAACTCTTCTCTACTTTCACCCAACTATTTACAATATTCATATAAAGAATTCATCTGTTCTTTTTATAATAAAAAGTCCGTTTTCAAAAAGAAAATTTTACTACCAAATTTCTTATAAAAAAATATGTGCAAGTTTTCCTGAAAAAAAAAAGAACTTTCACCTAACAATTTATGGTAAAAAAACTATTTTTGGGGGGAAAAACAACTTTTATTGATAAAAAAATTGCAAAAATTAATAAAAGTAAATAAACAAACACAATGCAATTTTTCTTGAGGAATGTGCTCCATTTTAACAAACTGGGCCACAGGGGTTGTTTATTTATAGATATATGCACACACACAGAGAGATTCTTACATATATATATATAATATATATATATATATATATGTGTGTGTGTGTGTGTGTGTGTGTTGTTTGGTTTGGTTTTAACGATATGTTTTGAATGAATTCAATTATTTACGGAAGTGCAGTTTTACCTAAATAAGAGTTGGGAATAATTGCCCCTTTATCCATTTCGAATGTCGCTAGATGAGTCGTAGACGATGAAACACGTATCAGTGGATAATGATATTTTTAAAATAATATATATTATAATATATATATATATATATAGATATGTATGATAATGCAGAGCCATCTTTCATGTGTTCATTTGATGTCTCTAGTCTCCCTACCAACATACCATTGGATGAGACTATACGTATATGCACCGACGTGCTCTATGATGGTCGCCTGACTGCTCCACGGTTTTCTAAATAGATTCTTATTTAACTCGTTTTAATGTGCACTAAATCTGAGAAGCTTAGTTTTTCTGATATTATGCACTGTCAGGTCGACCGTGTTTCAATGGGGAGTCCGTTGGCCCCACCTTTAGCGGGTATTTCCTCGGGTACCATGAATCAGTTTTGTTCAATTTTATAACACATCCCACTGCATATTTCAGATATGTTGACGAAACTTTTCTAATTTCCCATTTCAAGGTGAAGCGTCGATATTTATTAATAGGTTGAATTCTTTCCATGGGGCTCTTAAGGGGGGTTCTCTCTACAATTTATAGAAAGCCGACATTTACTGGCCTATATGTGGACTGGTTGTCTTTTGTACCAAAATAACGTAAGGTCGGCTTTATTAATACTTTGGTACATAGAGCCCTCAAGATTTGTTTGCCTAACAGATTAGACGCCGAACTCGATAAGATCAGGGAAATATTCATCAATAATGGTTATCCTGTCGACTTTATTGATGACTGTATTTTTAAAAAATGCGGATTTTTAATCCACTAAAAAGTTTGAACCTGTGAAATTCGGGGTTTAAAATTACTGTGGATTGGGGAAAAGAGTAACCGACTTTCCAAACAGATTCGCAGAAGTATTTACGACTGCTTTTATTCTGTGTCCTTGCGTTTGGTATATACTACGAGACCTGCTTTTCCTCTTTTCGCAAGGATAGTTTGCCTTACATCCAAAATAGCAATATTGTATATCAATTAAAATGCCAGTGCGATGCTGGTTATGTTGGGCGAACATCCTTGCATCTTTTGACTCGTATAAACCAGCACGTTCCATCGAAGATCAGACGAGGGGGGATGGGGTCAGGTGGTCTCCCTCCTTCTGCAGCCTTGGACTCTGCTATTGGCCAGCATTTGGTTGACAACCCGTGCTGTGCCGATAGATATAAAATAGAATGGTTCGAGGTGCTACATAGAGCGGCCTCCAGAAACCATTTAAAGATTTTGGAGTCTGTCTCTATTGCGGTGCTTCAACCTTCTTTTTGCCGACGAAAGGAAACATCAAACGCATTGTTTCTCTTTGGGGAACTTTGAATCTTTTCTCCCGTCCCCCCTCGTTGTGCCAATATTTTAATCGTTTTTAAACGTTAATAAATTTATTTTAGTGTCCCCGTACTTTTGGCACATTTAATTAGTTCCCCATAAGAACTCTTTTTTTTCGACATACTATTATTTTGTACACTATCGATTGTCTCCTGATGGGATGATAGCCGAAAGAACTCTTTAGAAACTTCCGCCTACTTTATTCAAAACTGTATACAAATTCTGTACCTCCAAACATTGTTATATATATATATATATATATATATATATATATATATATATATATATATATATATATATATGCAGAACTGATAAAGAGAGAGAAAAAGAAAGAAAGACTTATAACTAAACGAACAAATTTAGTAATATGCCCATCAGATTTCGTCTTTACAGTAAACTACCACAATTGAGATGAAATGTTGATAGGCATATAATTTTACACTTTTTAACAATTTTCACGTTAATCTAACCGATTACTTATTACTAGTATGATAAATATTTAGGACATTCATCACAAACTCATAGGAATACTATTCCTTCTAATCTTGCATCTTGAACACACCTTCTTTTCTTATTCATTCCTATATATCCGCAGCGACTCAAATCCATACCCCTATGGGTGTCTTATTTACATACA
>NC_136482.1:40730779-40763279 GCF_053919585.1 Euprymna scolopes
ACCAAGTAAAATTTGTTCAAAAATATTGGATCAAAATAGATTTGAACTAGTTCAAGGAGAAACAGGTCTGTCGGTGTTTTGGCCGTGCTGAATATTCCTCTATATGCACTTACATGCTGTAATTAGGCATCACATAATCACAGTGAGCTTCACATCAAAATATGTGATCTATGAGATGATTTTAAGGTCCTTAATAAGAACTGCCTACAATTTTCCAAAGTTAGTTTTGTCCAGGAAATCCTCATCAGTGATCTATGTTTCGTCTTAGCAATTAAAGTACTTATCTAACACGCATATGCACACACAGAGACAAACATATAAAGGCACGGACATACAGAGACAGATAAACAGATACACAAACATACACACAACTACACACATAGATCTACACACACTCACACACACACACACACGCACACACACACACACACACACACACACATATATATATATATATATATATATATATATATATATATATATATATATATGGGAGTTAAGTTCTACAGAAGTATCTTATTTACTCTCAAAGAAGATCATCTAGCTGAAGTGTTGGTGGATCTATTCTTACCAGTTGTGAATATTACTATTACGTGTTAGTTCCATTCATACATATATTTCAAAACTTACAAACTGTCTTCCTTGCAGTTAATTATACGCTTCAGTTTCTCTACTTATTCATCCTTACAAAACAAGCGAATAAATCTTTGACGTTTTCTATAGAACTGTGTTATTCTCGCTTTATTGTATTTGTTTGAATCTATAAATTCTTACAATGCCTGAGTCAGAGATCTTTAACAGTCGAACGATTCATGTTTAAATTTACCCGTGGTGGCTAAGAAGTCCCAAGCTAAATTTCCTCTCTCTATTGATTTAAACATTATGGATATATAACACGAGGTGCAGACTAGATGTAGACAGAAAGGAAGCATATAGATCGACCTGCGAAGATGTCCGGAAATTGCCACTGTCAGCCGAAAGGTTAGTTAAGCCAAAAGGCAAGATTATCGTAGTGTTCTTGTTAAAATTAGTCAATGCCCGATTGAGAACACATTTATTAAGTATTGTTATTATTAAATGAAACTCGTGTACTAGAAAATGTGGGCCCTATACAAAATACTTAGACGAAATATTGTTCTTCTATTAAGATTAATTAAACAAAAAAAAAAAAACAGAATTAGAGAAGTCAGTTTACAGAGAAAAATTATTAACCTATATAAGTAAAATAACATCTGTGTATTTTCGATTTAAGAAATTTAATTAATAGTCATAAAATTCATTATTTCGTACTTAACTGATAAATTTTATAGGTACATGATTAACTTGAGATTAATTATAATTTACTGATGGTCGTACGAGATGATAACGCCAGATTGTTCCTATCGAATAAATGTGTTTCATAATAAGTATAACAATGTATTAACCCATTGAAGGATCATAGCATTGCACTGAACTTCCTAGCGTGTCTAATATAATAAGGAATTATATGATCTTCCAGCAGTACAATAAACTCATACAATGATTGCATGAGAAAACACTATGTGTTGTATAAGAATTTGGCGCCACTAGTGTCCCTGACGATGTAACATTCCTCCACTGAGGAAAACTTGCAAATCTTTACTAAGAGGGCATTAACTTTCGTAAGTCTCCTCAAAAAGTAACCACTTTTCAAAGGTGACTAACAAAGTAATAACGTTCCAAGCGTACTATTGAAGATAAGCCTTTCTAATATGATTAAAAAGTTAAATAATGTACTGACGTTTTAATTAGGATAATGATTTTTTAATGGTCGTAATATATTAATAAATTAATATCCTTTCTGAAAGAATAATTTTCTTAATATGCCTTACAAATTAGTTTAATGATTGTTTCATGCGAGTATGTACTTTCTAAAATATATTACAAAAGGATTACATACCTAACGTTATGGTGAGCATACCAACTCTAATACTTTCTGAAAATGCTATATACCTTGCGTTACTAAATACATAACATTCATAATAATTAATAATGTGTTGCCGGATAAAAATTACAATATTACTAATATAGCAATAAACTCTCTGCAATAATTACCATCACATTTACACTTTTTGCATCAAATTATAATTTGATAACCGTTTATATCTGAAGTGTAACTTGTAGTGTACTCCCAAAAGCGTTAAATCTTTTATTTAACTCCTAACATTAAAATTATATTCCTGTCAAACATACAGATTAACACCGTCTATCTCAGGACTAACCGATTAACAATTTCAATGTCAGGACTAAGAGTGTAATAACTTTTATATAAATGAGTAGCAGAGTAAAGAATATTCAAGTCACGAGCAATCAAGACATAATTTTCATGTAATTACTGAGAGAGTAATAACGTCCATGTCCAAGAAAAATTATATTACTATTCATGACTCCAGTAAAAGATTAATAACTGGAACATAATGTTTATAAGAGTAAAAATTGTCATGTCACCTCGAATAGACAAATACCATTCCTGAAACTTAATTTCAAAAATGCGGAGGACAGAACAGATACATCGAAAAATATATTGATATAAATGTTAAGTCTCTAGTCATGCGCAATTAAACACCATTCCATAGAGAAAGAGCCTGAACCACGTTTATGGCTACAAAAAAGTCTGACAAAGATAACGTTCTAAAAATTACCAAAGCCTAGTCTTGTACTATTTGCAATGTATTGGTTTTATATTCATTAGCAGAATGCGTGATTAATACACGTTATACATATGCATATATATATATATATATATATATATATATATATATATATATATATATATATATATATATGTATATATGCGAATATAGATATTTACATATGCATATATATACGTGAATATCTATATATATTTTATATTTATAGACACGTTATTTACCCGCATATATCTAATTACAAACACATACATACACAAACATATATATACATATGCATATATATATATATATACTTCTCTGCATATTTCATATATATATATATTTATATACATATATGTATATATATATATATATATATATATATATATATATATAATGAAAACGAGGTTTGTAAGCCAAAACATACATATAGTAGAAATGAAGTATACACACATATATATACATACGTATATATATATATATATATATATATATATATATATATATATAGAGAGAGAGAGAGAGAGAGAGAGAGAGAGAGAGAGAGAATGCGGAGTAAAAATTAAGTTTATTCACCAAATTATATATATATATATATATATATGTATCTATATATATATATATATGTGTATATATAACAGTTAACTTAATGAGTCGCAGTTTTTGTAAAAATGAATTAAATATAAATATAGGAATCTAAATTAAATGAAGAATGATCAATGCAATAAAAAATAAACATGAATCTTGTTATGGAAGAATACTAATTTGAGACTGTAAATATTATTTTACAACAGGTTCTTGTTCAATACGATACTCAAATAAGATTTATTGACATTTTCTTAATCCTGGGAATGTTAAGAATATGCATTTCATTCAACAGAAGATACATATAAGCACATAAATAGTATACCGAAGTTATAAATTTACTGGTACTTGTATTAGTTGAAAGTACATTGTATTAAACTAGGCAGAAGTGAAGAAAGAATGTTAGTGCAAAGTGTTTCTAACATAGCTCAACAAAACAAAAAGTAAAATACATGAATTAATTTTCAAGGGTTCACGAAACCGATTAAAAATGGTTAGAAGTGTATTATTTTTAAGACAAAATAAGGAAAAACATCTAGTTCATAAGAGAAATATCCGAGTTTATACTGCTGAGAAATCGATACACATTTAATTCCAATATGTGCGCAATCATAGAATATGTTAGTAATCCTAGTTTATAGAAAACATCCGTTTGCAAGTAATCGGGCAATACCGATTATTTGGAATCGTGATTATTATTATGTTTAGTATTATTTTTTAATTTTTTTATTATTTTTTTTTAGAAATAACGAAAAACAAAATTCAAAAATAAACAACGAAAATTAATTACGAAATAATCGTTAGTAAAAAAAAGGGATACCAAACAATATATATACATAAAAAAGAACAGGAGATCAGGGAAGATTCCATTTTCGTGACCCAGAATAATTAATCTTATAAAATAAAAATAAAAATAATGAAAATAACTGACAAAATAAAATTACACAATTAATGAAATTATCAGCAAACTCCTACTTTAGTTCTAATATTAGTTTGCTAATATGTTTCCTCTGGTGAGAAGAACGCATTTCTTTGAAACTTCGCAAATTAAAAACATTTAAGTTTAAGCTTATTTTTATGATCTTGTCGTAAAATTATTCAATGTAACATTTAATTCACAGAAATTAATTCACAAAAAAAAAAAAAAACGTATCGAAGCACAAAAATTAGAAACCCGTGATTTCTGGAAAATGTACAACAAGATATTAATAATGGGCAACCAATAATTCCCCCACTAATCACTAATCGTGAGGTTGTTTGCTCAGCAACCGAGGAGGCTGACATGCTTGTCAGTTGGTTTGCCTCAAACTCCACACTTGGCTCTACTAACGACCCCTTCCTTGACTCTCCTTTGCGGACAGATGCAACGCTACACGATCTGAAAATCACCCCTTCTCTGCATGCTATCCTAAAATAACCTTGACACAGCAAACCAACTTGGATCTAATCTTATCCCGGCTGGCTCTGTAAAAAATGTTCCACTGAAGTAGCTCCAGTTCTCTCCAAACTTTACAACAAATGCCTTAATGAATCTTGCTTTTCTGACTGCTGGAAAACTGCTTCTGTGGTGACAGATTTCAAGAATTCTGGCGGAAGAACTGACCCAGTAAATTATTAGTCTCCTCTAGTCAATCATCTTACAGATGCAAAACTTCTGACTGACCAACAATATGGATTTAAGAAGGCCTTTCCACAACAGATATCATATCTTTATTCTCTGGACACATATACAAGCAGGAGAGGATAGAGCGGTAACTTTAGAGATATCTAAGGCTTTTTGCAGATTATGGCATTAAAGTCTTCTCAGGAATATCAGATAATACTGTATCACTAGACGAATACTTAACAAAATTAAATCCTTCTTAGATAGGAGAAAACATCCAGATTGCCCTGGACCGTCGAACATCTAAATAACATGATATAAATGCTGGAGTGCCTCAGGGCTCTATCGTTGGACCTCTATTATTCATAATATTCATAAATTACCTCCCCGACAAAATGGCCTTTGAGAAGGGCATATATGCTGATGACACTTCGCTCTATAACAGACACGATAGGAAAACAAATGAAAACATATTTAAGGAAATGTCAGAAATTCTAGAGGATGACCTCTGATTAAAAGTGGAATGGGGACAAAAATTGATGGCCACATTCAATGCTGCCAAGACTAAACATGTTTCCTTCAATAATGACAAGAAACCTTCTCTACCACCAATAGAAATGGCCAAGGATTTATTATCTGAAAGTACTTCTGTTAAACTCCTCGGTCTAACGTTCACAGTAAACGTGAGTTGGAATAATTACATTTACTAACAGTTACTAACGCCCGAAAGTATCATGCACCTCTATAAGGCCATCATTCGCCCATGTATGGAGTATTGTTGCCATAGTTGGGCTGGTGCATCTGCTACTAGTCTCTCGCACATAGGCAATATCCAAAAGAGGGTCGCCACCCGGATATGTCCTGAACTATCATCTTAGCTTCAGCCTCTGTCCTACCAAGTAAATGTTGCATCCCTCTGCCTGTTTTACAAGTATTTTCATGATGAATACTCTGACGAACTGCGAGCACTTGTGCCCCTACTACGTAAATCCCATCGACAAACCCAACAAACAGCAAAATCCCACCCTTACACAGTAGAGATCCCTAGATGTAAGAGCTTTCTACTCCACTAGTTTCTTCCTCAGAACCGCTAGACTTTGGAATTTCATTCCGGCTCCATGCTTCCCCAACTGTAATTACATGCTGAAGTTCAAGTGTAACGTGAACCGACATCTTACTGCCCAACTCCCTCCATAGTACCTCAGTAGCTTATGTCCCTGATAGTATCCCCATACACCAAAGTCGCACTGTACCTGGTTTGGGTTGAAAATGTAAAAAAATAAAATGAATAAGTGGAAGAATACCTTTTGAATATGAGCATATAGAGGTTTTGGAGGGAGGTTTGGTGAAAGAAGGAAGTAGAAGTGAAGGAGGAGTGGGGAGTACGATTTCGTGTGCTTCAGCTGTCCCTTTGGGGAGGTGTTAGTATTCTTTTAACTTGGGTTTTAGTTTTCACTTAGATATGAAGTTATATTATAATGTGATCGTCGCTAATTCTCTTATATGAGGATGTTATGGTTGTTTGTTTTTTTTTTCTTTTCTAGTAGCAACTGTATATTACTATTTACATGTTTTTTCATGTTTCTTTAATCAGTTATTTGTTTGATTTTATTTATCTATTTGTGTATTTATTATTCTGTTCAGCGATTTCGTATCCGTTCATACGTTTTCAGTATTCAAAGTCATTCTTTATTTTTTATTAGTTTGTTTAGTTAGATGATATATGTGCATATGGTTAAAGTAACAGTTAGTTCAACAAGTATAACGTATTATTTCTAAGATTAATGTAAAGGTGGTATACCGGTAGTAATATCACGCTATACCGCGATGTTTGAGGTAATGATTGTGAAAAGGACATCAGACATAATTTCGACGGTCGTCGTTCTTCCATTTGTTTCCAATATATTGTAGAAGGTTATGTTTTGTCTTAGCGATATAATCCTCAGATCATACACATCCAAAAAGGTGCATAATAGATATATTTATCTATATCTTGCGTTTCTGCAGTTCTTTAGTTAGAGTACTTAGTTATCGTTTGGAATCAGTTCTGTAGTTGGTTTCCTAAAGTAGCGCTGCAGTAGCAGTGTCAGAAATTTCGTGAAAATAGTGAATACTTCCACCCCATCTTTCCAAGCTTATAACTCATCGAAAAATGTAATTCAAGCCCTATTTTTTTCAATTAAAGGAGCAAGGGCCAAGGTTTTATTAAAAAAATAAAAACAAAAAAAAACAATGTGTTTTTTTTTGTAAAAAAGGTTTTAAACTTCGGACTTTACAGGCAAATTTCTAAAAAAGGGATTTTTTTGTTTTAAATCTGAATATATTATTTATTGACCTTATCTCTTCCATTTGTGATATATAAAACTCTCCGACATAAATTAATTATTTACTTTTTAATAGACATTTCAAAATGAGAGGCGGGAATTATTCGACCCCCTGTCTTTCCAAGCTTATAACTCCTCGAAAAATGTAATTCAAGCCCTAGTTGTTTTTTTCACTTAAAGGAGCAAGGACCTAGGTGTCATTAAAAAAATAGACAAAAAAAACAATGTGTTCTTATAAAATAAGGTTTTAAACTTCGGACTTTACATGTAAATTTCTAAAAAAGGGATTTTTTTTTGTTTTAAATTTGAATATATTATTTATTGACATTTTCTCTTCAATTGGTGATATATAAAACTCTCCGACATAGATTAATTATTTACTTTTTAAGAGAAAGTTGAAAATGGGTGACACTTGGGGGGCGTGAATTTAAAAAAAAAAACGTTTGTCTAAAATATTATATTCGGTTTATTGGAAATAACATAAAATTTCACATTGATCCTGAAAATATCGTAAAAATAGAATCAATAGAAAAATTTTGATAGATTTTTAAAGTTTAAAAATTGAAAAATATTGAGTTCGGAAAATTCATTACTGTTTTTAAAAAAATATTTCTATTACTTTTAAACAACTGTAATAGTTTATTTTGGAAGTATAATTCATAAAGAAAATAAATAACCCACTTTTAACAGAGAAATTACGAGATTTTTATATTGTATTCGCAGTTTCGTGTTAGGGGTGTCAAAAATTCCTACAAAAATTCTGATACTGCTAGCGCTGCAGGTTCAGAAACCGACATTCAACATGCGTAAAAAAAATTGTTAATTCGACCTCCTATATTTCCAACATTACAATTACTTGAAAAATATAATTCCATCATTATTTTTTTTCAATTAAAGGAGCAAAGATCGAATTTTGAAAGGTTTATACCAAATTATGCAATATTGTTTTTTTTTTAAATCGGTTTTAAAAAACAGATTTGAAGAAAACCACCAAAATTTAACTTATAAAATAAAAAGTGGAATAATACCTTCTGAATGTGAGCAGTAGGGATTTTTGAGGAAGGTGTTGTAAAAATCACTTTCCCATAAAAATACAATTCGATGTGTACTTCCATTCTTCATTTTTGATAATTCATCCATATTTATATATTAAATTCCATTTATTGCTAAAATAAAATAAAAACAATTAAACGATTATTTGAAAAATCCGCCATTACATAAGCATGTTACGTTGTTATCGAAACGTCGTAAGTAGTGTCTGTCCTTGTCTTAAACTACGGATGAACGGAAGGAATTAAAACACCCATGTTCGCGTAAGACGTCCAGCCTAATGCGTGAAGAAATATATATCCCCATAGATGAAAATACTCAAATTTTACTTATAAGTTTTTACCTTGAAAAAAAGCAGTCGGTGATTTTTTTTCTTTTCTCAAAGAAATACATAAATGTTTAATTTAATATATTTTAATTCTAATTTATCGAGTGATTGTTGTTAAATATCTAAAAAAAATTGAATGAAATAGAAAAAAAGTGTCGTCGGCGTCCAATATTTACTTGAAAATATTTACTTAATATAAGCTTTCGCTGGTTAAAAAAAAGGATCTTACACTTTTAACATTACAGGTAAATTTTCAAAAATAATTTTTTGTTCGTTTTAAATTAGAATATTTTTTATTGATATTTTTCTTCAATTTCTGATATATAAAACTTTGGTACGTAAGTTAATTATTTAAATTTTAATAGATATTTAAAAATGGAGGGTTTAAGTTTAAAAACGAAACCTTTTGTCCAATATATTATATTTTGTTTATTGGAACGGGCATGACATTTTACATTGACCCTGAAAATATCGTAAAAAAATGAACCAATAGACATTTTTTAATAGTTTTTTTAAGTTTAACACAAATAAAAGCAAATATTTAATTCGTAAAATTTAATTGATTTCATTACGTAAAAATGGTCGCATGAAGGCGCACCGGCACTTTGTAAACACTGTTAAAAAAATGATAATTCTATTATTTTTTAAAGAACCTTAATAGTTTATTTTGGAAGTGTATTCCATAAAGAAAATAAACCACCCACTATAAAAGGAGAAATTACGAGTGTTTTAAATATTTTATTTGCAGTTTTGTGTTAGGTGTGTCAAAAATTCCCCCAAAATTCTGATACACCTAGCGCTGCTTTTCAATAATATTTCTTGTTGGTATATATTAACATTTTACTGTTTATTTGGGGGGTCGCTTATGTTTTACGTTGATTTGTTGCTGATATTTTTAAAGGATAACACGGTTAAATTTTGCCTACCCTTTTAAGATGTTGTTTCTTAGGAAATCCCTAATATTTATAATAGGACGTAAGCAAATATTTTTTAAAGAAGTATGTATTTATTATTTTTTAAAAGAGTACACTATGGAAAATGCATATTTCAAGACCCTACCTCTCTGCCGCCTAACTTGACTATTTCTATTAATCAAACCCAAGGAATTGTATATTATAGTCTGCTGCTGAATCCATTACGCTAAGAGGCCTAGATCATTCTATTGCTTATTGCTTCTCGCTTGTATTTTTACGTAGATTTGTTGTTGATTGTTTATATATATACATATATACATATATATATATATATATATATATATATATGTTGCATGATTCTTTGAGGGATAAAAAGTATATATAATGAAATCATGAAGGGAAGACAAAAATTCATGATTAACGTGTTAAAATAAAATACATGTTTAAAATAAAATTAACGGGTTAAAGAGAATAAAAAGGGGAAAAAGAACATGGGGGTCAGTTTACAAGTTTAGCCCTCGCTTTATCAAAGCTGTATCCAGGGATTTGAGTGAAAAAAAGAAGGAAACTCACAAATGGAAATCGAGATTATGTACAGATAACGTTGCGTTATGTATGGGAAAACACACAATAACGTTATATTATTCGAAGATCCTAGAGACTAATCACGATCAAACCATTCCTTCTGCTCGCAGAGGGAAGGTCTTCTCACCCGAACGTGAACCGTATCCAAGATCTTTTACTGAAATAATTAGTGAGCACGACTCAAGATTATAAAGGAATTCGTGTTAAAATCGCTGCACAAGATGTTTTTTTTTTATGCGGTGGTCAGTAATTAAAGCCCCGTCTGTATTGGCAATTATGTCTGTCTCTACGAGAAAGGTTATGCCATCTTCTCGAAAATATGGTCTACATCCCCATCATATTAATAATGTAATTTACAATTATGCTGCCAACTATGTGTGTCGACCAACGTTAAGATAAAATGGAAGATTACAACAACACGTGCCTATGAAAATCAGAAATGGGGCATATCAACAACAGACGTAATTGTCAATACATGCGGGTCTTCAATTACGGACCACTTTATAAAACCACATCATGTGCAGCGATCTTTAGCGCGAATTATTTTACAATCTTGAGTCGTGCTCACACGTTATTTCAGTTAAAGATCTTAGAGACTGTTCAGGTTCGCTGGAGAACGCCTTCCAACTGCAAGCAGAAGAAATGCCTCTCAGGTGTGGGCGTGATTAATCTCTAGGATCTTCGAGTTAAATAACGTTATTGCGTTTTTTTTCGCATACATAAAACAACGTAATCTGTACATAATCTCGATTCCCAGTCATGTCTTTCCAACTTTTTTTCTCACTCAAATCCCTCGATACAGCTTTGATAAAGTGAGAGCGAAACTGGTCGGCTGACTCCCCCATTTTATTTTTCCCTTATTCATTCTCTTCACCCCATTAATTGTATTTTAAACGTGTATTTTATTTTAACACTTTACTCATTAATTTCGTTTTCCCTTCATGATTGATATATATATATATATATATATATATATATATATATATATATATATATACTTTGTTGTAAAAATAGGATAAAACTGCTCAATACGTTAGATACGTTAGAGTAGCTGAATATGTTTTCTTTATTTTGTAAAGTCAAAATATTTTGACTTTGCACAATAAAAATAATTATATATGTATATATATGTGTGTGTGTGTGTATTCATATATATATATATATAAATAAATATATATATATATATATAAATATATATATATATATATATATATATATATACATATATATATATATATATATATATATATATATATATATATATAATGAACGGCACAATCACGTTGTCACACCGGTTCCCCCCAGATCACCGAATTAAGATACGCTGAATCTGGTCATTACTAATATGGGTGACTTATTTGGGAATTCTTTGGGCTGCATGTAGGAGAACGTATAACTCCCTGCAAAAAAGTTGCAAGAACCTAAAGTCGTCATCTCCCTTAACGTGGATATACATGCGACTGTGGACCGCTTGCGAATTTCATACTCCCATGAAACTTCCTCTTTCGGTGGAAGCCGGATAAACCATAAATAGGGTTGGTGCTGACTACACACCTATGTATATATTATACCCTGTCTCTTTACATAATTTTATATCATATATATATATATATATATATATATATATATATATATATATACATATACATATATATATATACATATATATACATATATATATATATATATATATATATATATAACATTTATATGATTTTTATATCGCACGCCTTATACCTGGTCAGTATCAGTATAATTATATACAAAAACATAATTGACTTCTTTAATTTTTTTTTTAATTTTCACTTTAAAAAGAGGCTTAAGTTGTAATACATAACGGAAGTATTAAAATTCACGAGAAGGAAAAGGAAAGAAACCCAGTTACTTGTAAGGTTATTATGTAGGTTATTTTAGAGGTTTCTGTGAGTACAATTTCAGATGAAAACACAGACAACGAGTGTTAATTTGGTGCAATGTCTCAGTTATTATTTTAACATTTATTGAAACTATACTTTGCATTCAATTTTAAATGGATTCCGTCAGAAATGCAACTACATTTACACTGATGTACCGATAATAAAGTCAGTTTTGATATAATTAGGTTAATACATTATTTATCACAATTGAAGGGAGTACGAAGCCGAACATTTGTCTACGAAAATTCCAAAACTATAGACTAGGTAAATTCTAAACAACGAAATGCTTTCCCTTTGATGATTGTATGTACTGAAATAAAATACAAATACATGGTTATTTTTATACCAAAGATCCCTGACATAAAATCATGTTAAAAATTCTCTTATTTATTTGAATGTGATTAAAGTATAGCAAAATCAATTTTATCACAATTTTAATATTTTACTGCATGCATTGAATATTTTTCCTCGTGAGATAGGTTTAATGCTTCTGGCAATTTCGTTTAAGACATTGGATTTTGTCTTTTTGCAAAAAAAATGCACTCAAGCCTTGTAAAACATGGCAGCATATATATATATATATATATATATATATATATATATATATATATATAGTAAGTTTTAAAATAAATATATCATAAATATTTTGCAACTTACTACCTAGCTCTACAAATGTATTAAGCGCTGTTAAAATAAATACTTAATGTTTACACATAAAATTGTATATTCGTATATGAATTTAGGTGAATAAATGAAGTAATCATTTATATATATATACATATGTATATATACATATATATATGTATATATATATATATATATATATATATATATATATATATAGATTGATAAATATCAGTCCTTTTGATTTTGTGAATAAACTGCTAATTTCAATTGAATTTTTCAAATTAAAAAAAAAACAAAACATTAAAATGTATTATTCGTTGTTCGGTATGTCTCCTTCTCTCTTTTTACCTAACCCGATCCCGCTCTTACTCACTCGCGCTCTATCTCCCTGTCTTTCTCACACACACACACACACACACACACACACACACACACACATATATATATATATATATATATATATATATATATATATATATATATCCTGTAAAAATTATATATATTTTTCTCTTATCTAGTGTTAAAATTATATTTATATTTGCATTGATATTATCAATTCTTTATTAGAAACTTATTCGATATTACCTTATATATATATATATATATATATATATATATATATATATATATATATATATACATGTATATATATATATACACATATATATATACATACATATATTTATATATATATATACATATATTGTTACGTTGTGCACAAATCTTTAACACACAAAAGATATTGGACGAATACTGTATGTGATGTTATTCTCATTCAAATTATCTTAAAACTGTAGCATATTCATGAGTGCATTTTGTGGTATAGACAAATAAAATTTGACTAAACCCCGTAAATAAGCTGTTTAATTCTGTCTGAAATAAAACGAAACCGTCTGATATATAACTATTTTTATGTTGAACACAATATAATAAGGCTACTTTCGAACGGACTATAAAATAATCATTATTAAATCTCATGCGTAGACTAATACTTATTAAGGCGCCCGTTTGAGAATAAAATTTTTAAAACCGTACGCAAGTAATATCAGTGGCTACTGTTATTTCGATGTTTTAGTGATCTTTTCTGATCATTTCCCGCCTTTTTTCGTGGGGACTTTTAGTCCAAACAAATACCTAGGCATATCTGAATATATGTTTATTCTAATCGAGTTTAATGTTTTTAGCAGGGGTTCAATAATGTTATTCTAAATCATATAACACATTTTAGGTTGTGGTAACTAATCTAGAGTACATATCGTTCGAATATGAAATTATCCTAATTTAACACCCCACATTATACGAGTTTATATAAAACCTAAACTTATTGTACTGATAATATTCTAGAAAATAATTGCACACATAGCCGAAGTTACTAGATACATATGATTAAAAAGGTACCAATTCGAGAGCGAATATTTCTCAGTGGTAAATTATATACGAATGGATTCGAACGGGGACTATAACAACCGGTGCCTTTGTGAATAGGGATAATGCAACGGCAATACTCATAGACAAATAATAAATGCATCGTTAGAAGATTGCCAGAAGTTAAATGAACATCTATTTTTAGTTTCCCATATAATAATCAAGTTTGTTTGCCTAAGATATACATGTGTCTTTAAATGCAGGAATAGAAACAATGTACGAAAAACCTTAATCAGTACATAAAGATAAGGCCACCATCAATAACCATTCCCTAATAATGTCTTTGTCTACGCTTTTTGCAGAGCAGGACACATTTAATGGAGACATATTACTGGTCTCAAGGCTGTAAGGCAACACATTCATATCCCCCCCAACCAGGAATAGTAATTCAAGTACAATAAGCTGGCTTGCATCCATTGAATACACTCGGCTCATTTAGCTGATCGAAAGCGTGTAATTATTAGCATCATATATTGTTTAGCATATTGACTTTTGATATGGTGGCTTAACGAAATGAAGCATTCGGACATTTATTTCTTTAAACGACTCTGGGTTCGTAAACCGTCTCTCGATACTGCACCCTTGCTCACAGGCTTAATCTCCGAGGACAAACCGCAGCGATATATACAAAGAGGCTATATATTTTATAATAATCTGAGCGCATTCTATTTGGCAAAAACTCATTACTGTCCCTAAGTATCCTGGACGTGTGCCAAGTAAAATTTAATAATAATAATATGATTACAAATTCGTCACGATAATATATTGCGCCAAAAATATATGCAAACGTTAATATTCTATAGTTGATTTGCGTATGGCATAAGTGTGTACCAGCATATCTAATGCAAGATTGTGAACCTCCTGTTCGTTCGCCCTCATGGAAATATGCAACGTCTTGTTTTTGTCAACGACGGATATTTTTTTTTGTACTAGAATGTAACATTTAAATATCGAAAAAAACTAAATAAAATTAAGATACATTGACATGAATTTATCAAACGCAACACATTGGCCTACTTATTATATCTAACAACAGAAACAAGTGTAAATCCTTGTTTCGATATGGCATATTTCCTCCAAGACGTACGGGTCTAATGATATGTAGGGGAAAAAATTTGAAGAAGCATTTTATGTAGTGAAATGCTCAGCAACATATTTGTTCACTTTAGAATAAAAGTTAGGCATTATACAGACTACGAATTGTGCTCAATACTAACGCTTTTATTAACGAACTGATTCTTTACGTGTGGGGTGGGGGGTTTACTAGTTTTACGTTAAAATTACAATTCAATATGCCAAAGATAAAGTAAAATAATTTTACATGAAAATACTTTCTAACGTATATCATGATCCGTAGTCTGCATGCTTATCAACATGTTTGTCTGTTAGTAATGGCGGGAACGTTAAGGTAAAAAGGCATTCCAGAAAGCAAGTTCTTCTCAGAAAATCAGTAAACATCTGCAAACTTTTACTAAAGATATAGGATATTGCCGCTGGTAATGTTAGTCGAGGAAATGACGGTGTATGTTGAAAGTAGCGCTGAGTGTTTTATTAATTTAATCCAATACATAGTACTTTGTAAAATGTAGAACTTATAAAACAAAACGGACAAACCGAACCATTGATCTGACTCACGATTTGTTCTTTGTTTTTACAAGTTATTGACAATAAACTAAAGTAATTCGATAATTTTATATTGATATGAAACATAACCCGGTTCTGTAGTTGACTATTCTCGCACCAGTCGTATCGTTTCTAAAATAGTTTCAATACTTTTCTCACCGTTATTATTTATCCTCTCTTATAATCTACAAAATGTGTCATAATCGATTTTAACTATATCTCTAGCAATTCGTAAATATATACCTATTTTCATAGTATTTACTAAATCTACCCCTAGAATGTGTTCAATCTAATTCTCAAATATCTGTCTCATCCTCTCTGTAACTAAATCTATATTTGAAATATCCAACCAAAATATATATTCATTCGGTGTGTCTTTGGGTTTGATATTTTTGTAAAACATAGCATATACATATATATTTAAAGGAGATTAGAACAATAGTCTAAAGAGCAGAGTGTATTTTAATGTAATAGTGAAATTGCTAGTTTAATTAAAATACAGGAAAGAAAAAGTGCTCGTTGTAATTTAGATATATAATAAGCTCGATGTGTAAATATCTTAGAGCTAATTTAATATTCAGTAATGTGATTAATAATATAAAAATCAAATTATAATTAAATTAAAAATCCGTTTCATAAGAAAGAAACAACAGCAAAATTAATTATTTGTACGATCGTTTCGGAAAACACTGTTTTTATTGTGGTAGACATCAAGTTACGGACAATAATTATTACATATAGTTTTTTAATAAACAAGTTTTCCTCGTCAGCAAATATTGTGAAGGGTTTTATTAAATGCAAAAGACACCATAAATACACCTAGCATTAAAGTAAGGCAGATGTATCTCGAAAAAAATTAAGTAAAGGTATGGATTTAAACTTGATAAGAAAATTAATATGGGTTAGAGAAAGAAATAAATAGAGTAAAAAATAAATTCGGTTTAAGTACTACATTATATATATATATATATATATATATATATATATATATATATACATACACAAATATATACATGCACACATATGAAAAATAGACACATATATACATATACATAGATATACAGATATATATATATATAAAAATATAGGTACAAATATTTACTTTTTAATTTTTCGCCTTTTGAAATCAGGAACTATGGTTAAAGTACTCATATAGATGTTTGCTATGGTTTTCAGCTCATGAAATGATGGATTTTAAGATGAACGCCCGTGCAATAATTTATTTCCGTTAGCATACATTTGATTTAAAGACGCCACGGTTTGTAATTCGAAATAAATTTTAGGTTACTGTTATTTGTATAATTGAATAATGCAAGGGGGATAATTAGTCATATTTACTTTAATTAAAGGATGTAAGGGGAATAATTAGTTTAACTTAATTCATTACAGAATAATAAAAATGAAAAAAAATAAAAAAATAAAATAAAAAATGTTTTAATCTATTTTTACTAATAAGTAATTTTTAATGATTTAACGTGGCTTATATTTCTTATATTTAAACCAACGTTTATGACTGCATATGAAGATTAGTGCCTTTCTTGAATTTAGTAGGGTGATTGCATTTTTTTATATCTTCATATTTCAAAATTTGTAGGGTCTCTTTTGTACATAGTGCACATAATTTTTCTCCTGGTTTATATGGTTTGCAAGATTCAATTATTCTCCATTTCAAGTTGAAAGAAATATTTCTATTTTTGAGTTGCCAAATATAGTGGGATAGAGTAGTTTGGTTTGACAGAGAGTTATTTTTAAAAGAATATTTGTGCGTTGAAATTCTATGTTTTATTAGGCCAGATGTGAAACCAAAATATATTGTCTCTTGCTTATTGTGATTATTTTATTAACAGCTATAACTCAACTACAAGATTAAATAATGAAACCAACTTAAACCAATCTACCGATCAATAACAAACCAACCCACCATATAATAATCCAGCACCAGACCTAACGGAAAATAATCACAATAAGCAAGAGGCAATATATTTTGATTCCACATCCGGCCTAATTAAACATAGAATGTCAACGCACAAATATTCTTTTAAAAATAACTCTCTGTAAAACCAAACTACTCTATCCAACTATATTTCTTTCAACTTGAAATGGCGAATAATTGAATCTCGCAAGCCATATAAACCAGGAGATACATTCTGCGCACTATGTACAAAAGTGACCCTAAATATGTTTAAATATGATGATATAAAAAATGCAACCACCCTACTAAATTCAAGACAGAAACTAA
The DNA here is from genome assembly GCF_053919585.1 of Euprymna scolopes. Taxonomy (NCBI): domain Eukaryota; kingdom Metazoa; phylum Mollusca; class Cephalopoda; order Sepiida; family Sepiolidae; genus Euprymna; species Euprymna scolopes. The sequence continues at coordinate 40,748,647 of NC_136482.1, forward strand.
TCTTCACATGCAGTCATAAGCGTTGACTAAATGTAATAAATATAAATCACCTAAAATCATTAAAAATTACTTATTAGTAAAAATAGATTACAATTTTTTAAATTTTTTTTATTTGTTATTTATTCTTTTTAATTATTCTGTAATGAATTAAGTTATACTAATTATCGCCCTTACATCCATTAATTAAATAAAATATGACCAATTACCCCCCTTGCATTGTTCAATTATACAAATAACATTAACATAAAATTTCGTTCGAATTATAAACCGTGGCGTCTTTGAATCAAACCTATGCTAACGGAAATAAATTATTGCCCGGCGTTCTTCTTAAAATTCATCATTTCATGAGCTTAAAAGCCATAGCAAACATCTATATGAGTACTTTAACCATAGTTCCTGATTTCAAAAGGCGAAAAATGAAAAAGGTAAGTATTTGTACCTATATTTCTATGTATATATCTGTATATCTATGTATATATATATATATATATATATATGTGTCTATTTTTCACATGTATGCATGTATATATTTGTGTATGTGTGTATGTATAATGTAGTACTTTAACCAAATTCATATTTTACTCTATTTATTTCTATTTATCTCTAACCCATATTAATTCTCTTATCAAGTTTAAATCCATACCTTTATTTTAATATTTTCCAGATGCATTTGCCTTACTTTAATGCTAGGTTTATTTATGGTGTCTTTTACATTGAATAAAAAACCCTTCACAATATTTGCTGACGAGGAAAACTTGTTTATTAAAAAACTATATGTAATAATTATTGTCCGTAACTTGATGTCTACCACAATAAAAACAGTGTTTTCTGACACGATCGTACAAATATATTAATTTTGCTGTTGTTCCTTCTTATGAAACGGATTTTTAATTTAATTATAATTTAATTTTTAAATTATTAATCACATTATATATATATATATATATATATATATATATATATATATAGTAAGTTATAAAATATATATGGCATAAATATTTGACAGCTTACTACCTAGCTCTACCTATGTATTGGGTACTGTTAAAATAAATCCTGCCAATTATTTTATAATATTCATTAAACTTAACTCAGCATTTAAAAAATCGTATTTCAGTAAAGTTGAAATACGTGTTCACAACTAGCACATATTAGGTATTTATGGTTTCTATTTAGCAGCAGATAAGATGAGCAGGCACTAATATACCTTAAAAATAAAAATGTTTCCAGGTTGTTAAAGCTAAAAAAAAAAGTAACGTGTTATCTATTTAAAGTGGCTGTTGAATGTTTACGAAGCCGACGCAGTAGATGTTAGAATAGTTAGGAGATTACTAGTCTCACACCTTTAAGGGCTGCCCCAGATGATCAAAACGTGTATTGTTTTCCGAGTAACAGTTATCAAATATGCCGCGTCCCAGAGGTCATAATCTCAACAGTTTATAATTCCTTTAAATATATACAAGCGACCTTGGGCAAGGAGTGAAACCGTAATGAGCTCTGAAGTGGTAAACCACATACCAATTATGGTCACGAAATATAAACTGATAAGAGTAACACTTGCAAGTGTTGGCCAAGTAAATTATAAAGTCTGTTAGTATCATTAGTCACGGACACAAATGTTGATGTTGATCGTGATCAAATTACCAGTGGTCTAGGATAAGTGTGAAAGGCAATTGGTTACAAGAAACAAATATAATGCAACAGGCGTCACCTGCAACAGAAAATAGCCTCCAAATGGTCACCAGTCACCAAGATTAAGAAGACATAATGTTCTCACAACTGTAGTTGTCGGTCATTTTTATAACCAAACTGATCACTCACATTCATCAAATTGAATTGAACTGTGCTTCTATTGTAAAAATGAGTATGTGTCTACTCGGTTTGTGTTATGCTATTCTTGTCTAAAATCTCCCTCTCCTATTTTTGTTGAGTTACTAAATCTCTTCATAAAAAAACATTACAAAACAAAACAAAAGACATAATATAAGTCATATTGCTCAGATACACACACACACATACACACACACACATATATATATGTATATATATATATATATATATATATATATATATATATATATATATATATCTTTATTGTCGCGGCCACGGGTACACACATGCGATCGTACACACATACATACTTAAAAGAAACGGTCACGGGTACACATACATGCGCGCCCTTGCGTGCAAATATATGTGCATATGTGTGTACCCGTTGCTGCGACCGCTAGCTGACCCTCTTAAAATAATTAACAACAAAATAAAACCTGAAAATAAATAAACCGAATCGTATCCCCCCCGTCCTCCAAACATAAGCGAACACCGAACAGCTCAAGACATACTTACCAAGAAATCACCTCACCAACGAGACGCTAAAGCTTTAACATTAAGACTCGAATTTTTATGTAACCCCCTCCTCCCACCCCACATATTCCCCCTCCCCTCATGTATCCCTATGCCCTCAGCCACACCAGAAATGAACTTCTCAGAACCTCCCCCACAAGTTCCTTAAACCCCAAAACAAAAACATTATCGACACACCAAACGCCACCCACCTTCCCTCCTTGTTCCCTTCCTCGCTTCCTCTTCCGCCCTTCTCGCCCCCCCCCCTGACCTCATCCATTCTTCCAACTCTGTCGTCCCAAAATAGCGAACATTCCTGTAAAAGTCTGAGGACGCTACAGATGACAAAAAAAAACGGCCGTGTAACCGAAACAATAATGTAACTTAACAGAAAGATAGGGTAATAAAAAATAAAACGTATACATACATATATATATATATATGTGTGTGTGTGTGTGTGTGCTGAGAGTTAATATAGAAACGTTTTATGTGAAGAAGATAAAATACGCATCAAGTGCGCTTGAAAGCAAAATCACAACGTAATATTAGGAAAATAAAAAAAATATGTTACTTGTTTGAAATTTATCAAAATATATATTTGAGAGGTATAATTCATCTCCAGTGTCTTGTGTTGTTTCTTTTCTTCCTTTTCTTCTTCCTTGCAATGTTGTAACGTTGGAGAACGAAGTCTGTTTGTAAAGATCCGTGCTTTGTATCTAGCGGTTGCATGCGGTTGCATTCTTTTAGTTTCCTAATATTACGTTGTGATTCTGCGTTCAAGCTCACTTGATGTGCATTGATATATATATATATATATATATATATATATATATATGTATATATATATACATATATATATACCAAGTAGTAAAAATAATGGTTACAAGCAAACACTTCTGTGAACATAATGTGTATGCAAATATTAATATTTATATAGCAATCCTAACCAAATAAAAAAATACAATTAAAATAACATATAGTCATTCGTATAGAAGAAAACAATTAAAAACTATATATTATTACTAACATGAATAAACAGCCGATAGTATACCTAAATAAGACATTAAGAGTTCCTTAATCCACAGAATTTCCAAAAAAATGCTTTAACTTAATCAGAGAAAATATATTAGCTGAGAAATAATATAGGAAAGCTATGAATTGGCTTGTAACTTGCATAAATTAGAGCCTTATTATATGAAAACATGTCATATATTCAAATAAAAAAGAATTAGTGCAAAGAGTCCACTTTTTCGCAAAATAAATGCAACATTTTTAAAGAAAATTAAGAATAAATTATTCCACATTTAGAGAAAATGTTATTGTGTAATTTGCTATTTCTAAGGCATAAGGGTATATTCAGACGCGTCGCAGATTTATATAGTCGAATAGATATCTTGCTCAAACATTTCCACAAACATTACTCAATACGCACCAGTTTACCCTTGTGATTTCCGATTTATCAGAACGGTGGCGTCTCTACTTCCTGGTTTTTCCCTATATCGTTATTTTCGTCTGGATCGTCGATGTACACAGACGCACTTCTACTTTTCTCTCGACAGATGATACTTAAGTTTTAAGATAAAACGAAGATACATATATTTTCAAGCTAAGACTGAACACTAGACACACGTATGCACAATGAACTGCTGTGAACATTATATACAATTAACGTATCGGAAGTTTTACTGTACATACATATCTACACAATAAATTTTAAAAAAGCATGCTTAAGCGTGTGTACTCAAATACACTTACGCCTGTACAGGAAACACTATTGGTGTTCTCAATTTGTTCTTTAGTAAAACATCTTATTTTATGTATTGAAACAAATTTCAATAAATATTTTATATATTGAAGGCAAATTTGAATTATCACCAATTGCATCCGAAACTGTAATGCAGGAAGAACAACTCCCAGCCGAATGACGCAACCGACCATTTTCAACAAATACGATCCTAGCATCCCCTGGCTGTTCTGCTGTATCGTATGGCACAGTAATTGTTGATTGTTGCTCCATGCGCCTTCTTTCATTAGTTGATGCCTTGACGCACTTATCGATGCCCTTCCCTTTTTTGGCATAATTGATAGGAATGTTCTCAAAATTAACAGCTGTAATATAAGTGCAATGAAAGTAATGCAAAATAGACTGACAAAATTATTACAACCAATCGTTTGTTTAACTTCAAAATTCAAATTAATATTTTTAAAATCTATACATAATTTAAGCAAGCAGTCAGTAATAGAAACATGTAAATAGAAAATATTGTAATATAAATATATCAAAATATGGTCAGTATATATATATATATATATATATATATATATATATATATATATATATATATATATATATATATATAATATGTTTTAAACTGGGAATATCTTGCTTAATATACATGATTATGTTGAGACTGTAAACAGAATAATAGTGAAAAGTACAGGCGAAAGTAACTTTATTTTGGTGGTTTGGCTACAATTTATGTCACATCTAAAGTAGTCTATGCCTGTTTTTTTTATAACGTTTAAAGTGTTGTTCTGCTTATACTAAATAATACTTTGTTTAAGAATCATCGAATTAACCGTCAACACCAGAGAAAAATATTAATAAATGCCTCACAGAGTATTGGCTGAGCATATATATGACAAATTATTTCTTGCTGTACACAAATATATTTTTTTTTGAAAAATACCAAACAGATGGAAATTATTTTCTCAAAACTACTTTTCAGTTAATAGAAAAATGAAGGAAAGAAGTATTTTTTCTCAAGAATGTGTTATTGCTTGAAATGTTACGATATTTTTCATTAAAAACGTCATTTAAAAAACAGTTCACAAATGTAAAAAAAAAATATTAAATGCAAAAGAAGTTCAAAATTAAAAATAATATTTCTTAAATCTATAAATAATTTGAGCAATCAATCAGTAATAAAAAGATGTAAATAAGAAAATATCTTAACATAAATGGATATGAAATATGGTCAGTAAATGCAAAAAAGAAAACTGGTAATACCTTGCTTAATATACAACATTGGGTTGAGTCTGTTAATTAAAAAAGAAGTAAACAGAAAGAAATGAAGGTGCAAAGTAATTGGGGGTTGTCTACCATTCCTGTCAAAGTTTAAGTAATCTGTGTATGTTTTTTTTTGTTATAACGTTCAAGGTGACATAATGATTCTACTAAATAATGAAAGTATTTAAACAATCATCAAATTAATCCTTCACCCACAAGGAAAATGTTAAGAAAAACATGAAAAAAAAAGAAAAATATATTTTTTTTCAAAAAAGTTGTTATTGCATGCAATTTTACGTTAATTTTTCGTGTAAGAGTTACATTTAAACGGCAGTATTCGTATTGTCAATGTGTTTTGGATTAGTTTCGTATAATTGTATTTTAAAGATTCACCTAGGAAAATAGGAAAAATGCGCATTTTAAAATTCTTGTGGGGGAATCACTCTCCAACTAGACTGTTCTATACATTATATATACCATAGCGCTAACCTACTCTGTCTTAACACTCATCGGTGTTTGAACAGATACTAAAGACTCACGTTTGTTGTCAAGGTGGCACCTGCAATATTCCAGCAAGTAATGGATACTATGCTGTTCGACTTGGACACCACAATTGCATATATTGATGGCATTATCAGAGCGAGCAAAACCATGGAGGGACATGAAAAAACATCAGATAAGTGTTCAGTCGAATACAAGGTTATCGATTTAAGATCAAAGCAGATAAATGCGATTTCTTTTTACAAACAATTAAATACCTGGGTCAAATAATCGATAAAGATGGCAGACACCCAGACCCAGATGGGGCGACCGCTATAACAGAAATGCCGGCATCAGTAAACATAACTAAACTGCAGAGTGTTTTATGGTTGACGAATTATTACCAGGGGTTCATCCCAAATATACACAAATTACGCGAATCACTTAATGAATTGCTGAAAAATGATAAGGCTTAGGATTGGACAGAAGATTGTCAGACATCATTCCAAGAAATAAAAAGAATCCTGACTTAGAATAATTCCTAGCGCATTTCAACCCGCAGTTGGACATAATAGTAGCTAGCGACGCTAGTCAGTATTGCGTCGGGGCATGCATGCTACATCGAATGCCGGATGCTTCGAAACAGCCTATTGCTTTCGTTTCACGCCCTCTCTTGCAAGTGGAAAATAATTATTCTCAGATCGAGAAAGAGGTCCTACGAAATATATTTGCATTTTAAAAATTCCACCGGTTCTTGTACAGAATACATTTTTTTCTACAAAACGACCATAAACCGTTGATATCCATTTTTGGATAAAAAAGGACCTCCAACATTCACTGCGACCGACTATTAAGATGGGGAACTATTCCGCTGAACTATAATTTTACAATTAAAGTTCTCCCCTCAAAACAAGTAGCCCATGCAGACGGTCTATCCAGACCGATTCCTGCCAAAATGGAACCTCTTGAAGATTCAGTAATTTAAAAACCATGATAAACAATATAATCCGCGAACTGCCGGTCACACTTCAGGGAATTAAGTCAGAATCCCTAAATGACAATTTTATTCAAACCACGACACAGAAATTAGCACTGCGTGACATCAGTTCAGACATTTTTTTTCTGGTTGCGACGAAATACTCCTATACGGTGAAAGGGTTGTCGTCCCCAAACCCTTCAGAAAAGAATTCTCAGGGATTTTCACATAGGCAATCCAAGATTAAACAGAATGAAAATCCTAATGAGAAGTGTTGTTCATTGGCCAGCTATGGACCAAGATATTACCGACATGGTAAAGAGATGAAAAGGCTGTGCTTTGGCTGCAAAAGCATCACAGATAACACATACACCTTGGCCTAACGCTGAACAACCATAGTCGAGGATCCACATCGATTATGCGGGACCTGTGGAGGATTGTTACTACCTGATAGTAGTTGACTCTTACACTAAATGGCCGTAGGTGCTAAGATGCAAAACACCGACCACGGCAACAACGACAAAGTTTTTATTGGAATTGTTTGCTCGGTTTGGGGTTGAGGACTGTCTGGTTAGCGGTAATGCTACACAGTGCACCTCGACAGAGTTCAGAGAATTCTGTGAGACGTATCAAGTCAAGTCGACACCCCAGTACCATGCCAGAAACAACAGCCAGGCCGAACGCTTCGTCGATACGCTTAAAACGGCATTAAAAAAGCGTCCGGTACACCGAAAGAAAAAATGTCCTTCAGTAATTTCTGAAGGTTTACAAAATCACGAGAAATCCGAAAAAACAGATGCGGGATCCCCAGACGAAATCATGTTTGGACGGAAAATAAAATCCGTATTTGATAAACTATTACCCAAACACATAGTACACAACAGAACCTCTACAATGACAACAAAACTGTTTAACATCGGAGATAACGTATCTTTTAGACATTTTAGAGATAAGGTTTCTTTTGGGGAACAGGACATATCTTACAAAAAATCGGCCATGTTACATACATCATTCAGCCCCAAAGTTCCAACATAAGAGGCACCTGGACCGAATCAGGAAACACTTCTACACAGATCAAGAGGAACCACAGCCGGACGGCAGTGAGGTGATTAAAACTGTGTATGACTGTTTTGACATAGACCCTCCAAAAGGGATGTCAGAACCGAGACGCTCCGGCAGAAAGAGGAAGCGCACAGACCCCTAGGTGGTCTGCCCCAAAAGGAAGAAATACTGATTTTCACAACCGCGGAAATCAGCTTGGGAGGGAGATGTTGTGGGGGAATTCATCTCCAAATGGGCTGTTCTATCCATTATATAAACCATTTGCTTATATATATATATATATATATATATATATATATATATATATATATATATATATATATATATATTCGCCATCTGCGCATTAGTAAAACAAAATGTATTCCTGCTTTATTTCTTATCATGAAGAACGCGTGACAATAAGTCCATCATAAAATACAAATAGCAACTACTACGACAGCAAGCCAAGCGATGAATAATGTAAAACCATTAAAACGTCTTTATTTATTTAATTTTGGGGAGGTTTCATATGCTTAAAGTGTTTTCAGATAGAGTTATCATAGCGAAACAGGTGATATGTAAAGTCTGCGAAATGTACTGGTTTTATACATGCTGATGTACAAGTTGTATGTTGAGGAATTTCCCTAGAGCACATTTAAAAATAAACCCGGCATTGCGAAGTATTGACGCATTGGCGTCTGGTGCTGAGTCATAGCTTATTAGTAAATAAGTTGTTTTATTTTTTTTAAATAAACGATGAACCTAAGTGCATACGTTTTCAATGAAGTAAATGTGGTTTTGCAAGATATTTCGACTTTTGTTTTCGTCAATTTTATAATAAGCGTGCATGCGATTACAGTAGAATATGCTATTATTACTATTGGTATGGTTATTATTATTATAACCATTATCATTATTATTACCATTATTATTATTTTCATTATTATTATTATTATTATTATTATTATTATTAATGTTTATTATTATTATTATTATTATTAATAATAGTGATTTATTATTATTATTATTTTTATTATTATTATAATAATAATATGGTTTTTGTAATAACGTGTAAAGTATGCTTATTTTATTCATCGACGATATTATTTAGGAAGTTGTTATTAATAAGAGTTCGTTTTATGTCAGAGGGTGCCTCATAAAATATTTCGTTTGTGGCTGAATTCCGTTTAGTTCGGAAGATGGGATTTTTTACCACGGCCGTTTTCTACCTTAAGGAGCATTCACTTTAAAAATTGAGACACCCTGATTTTTATTTTCAGGTGTTTTTTATGGGTCAGTGGTGTTATCTTTAATTTCTTAAGAGAGAAAAATGCTGTCGAAAATAGACACACACACACGCACGCGCACACATGCATACACCCCCTATATATATATATATATATATATATATATATATATATATATATATATATATATATATATATATATATATATGTATTCATACAGTGGCGGCAAAAAGAAAGTCCGCAATTTCATTTTTTATAAAGTCATCAAATTTAAGCTAATTTAAATGTAACTATTTAAACAAACTTTGCCTCATTTTATTCGCCTTTTATTTCTTTACAAATTTAACTTTACATGTTTTACTTATGATTGTGATTTCTGAGTGTTAGAAAAAATAACTTCAAATCGAGAAGGTAAAACAAACTTCGTAGTAGCTAGTGATTCTTAAACTAACTTAAAATATATACGTTTTACGCAATAAAGAATCTCTAATAGTAATTGTTGTTGGTCGAGGTTATACAACGAAACATTTAGTCCATATGCCACGAACATCTCTTAATGATGGTCAGAAGTTTATTAATCTTTACGTTTCTGGTTTATCCAATCGTATAATCAGCCGCAGAATGAAATGCGACGAGAAAACGTGACGAATGATTGTGCGAAAGCAGAAAAGCACCGGTAGTGCTCGTCCGACAGGCACTTCTTACAGGAAAGTAAATGCTATCATAATACACAGCCTCTAAAACCGATTGAAAACGGCTCACTGAATTCCACAATGGTGTAATATTGTTTAAAAGTATTCCTTACTACAGTTTAGAAAGAAATTGAAGGGATATAATGTTCGAGGCTGTGTTGCAAGACGCAAGCCAATGATTTCTCTAAAAACTTATAAAGGGCAGTCTGGATTTTGTCAGATTTAACGCAGCTAATCAGTCTATGTATTGGTCGAAAATGATATTGTCGACGGAAGCAAATTCAATGTGTAAGGTAGTAATTGGAAGCGTTACATCCGTAAAAGGAAAGACAAATAATTAATTTCTAGGTGCAGAGTTCCCACGTTGCAAGGTGGTGGGGTTCACTTTCGGTGTGTTGTTTTATACGCGCTAATTGTTCAGAACCTATCAATATAAATTCGACCAAGTACATAATTATGTTTACTGATCATTTTTTTTTTTTTTACCTTATTTTAGCCGGAATCTAGATGATAATCAATCTTCATTCAGGATAATGGTCTTATTATCGCAGCTGGCAAAGTCAAGTGATGCGTTGAGGAGCATGATATTCTATGTTTAGATGATATAGCTGCACAACTTCCAGGGAAGGAAAACGTATAGCATTACATCATGTAACAGGTACGCAATGGTAAAATTTCAAATCTGAAACAACTTTGGACGAAAATTAAAGAGAAGTAAGATGGCATTTCACCGGAGTGTTGTCGCAGACTAATTAAAGGAGTGTCCCAAGGATTGCATGCTGTCAAATTTCCAAAGAACTATGCTATAAAATATTAACTAGTTTATTTTTTCCCGTTGTATTTTTGCTGCAATAATGTGTTAAAGTTACATTTAAATTACGCTTTTGTATTAAGCGGCATTTCTTTAAGCCTTGTCGACGAAAGGTAGTCTGCTTTTAAATTGTCGTGAACACGTGGATCGTTCAGTTAAATGTCAAATCTGAACAAGTAAAATTATAGAGGAAAGAAAGGCGAAAAAAGCAGATATAGCTTGTTAAAACAGTTACATGCAATTAAGCTTAAATTTGCAGGTTTTGAAAAATATAAAGTGGAGACATTCTTTTTGGTGTTACTATATATATATATATATATATATATATATATATATATATATATATATATATATATATATATATGTTTGCGTGCTGTGCATAAACTAACCGATAAACTTTAGAACAAATTGTACGACGTGTTTTGGGTTTTCAAAGGAAAAATATACAAAAAATGTGTGTAAAGTCTATTGTAGCTTTTTTTTCTCTTGGTTTTATGATTTTTATGATTTTCTCCTCTTTTTCCGTAGCATATTTGGTCACACAGATCTAATATACCACAGAGGTGTATACGCATTTCGTGGAAAGAGGTTGAACGACACCCTCTCTTTTACAAGGAGCTTAGTATAAAGTACTACTTACGGGCTATTGTCTTAATCATTTATTAAGAATAAAGTAATTCGTCAGTTCATCGCGTTGGTATTTTTATCCGGTGATGTTTCTTTTTTTCAGTCTTTATGCTTTCTCGTCGGGGAATTCTATTTCAGAGTTTCAGATCGAAATATCTGGTAGGCCCGACTCCATGGCGCTTTGTTCTTACTCTTTCCAACTCACCAGAAAGCATTGCTTCACTTTTCTACATTTAACTCAACACTTCGCCAGATTGTTCTTAACTCAGCTCAAATTTTTATTTGCCTCTTTCAAAGTGGGCACTGCTTCTCTGTTAAAATTGATGGAAAGTTGATGAACTGGTGTCTTCATTTACTTTTAATAGTCAATCAGATTTATCCCCTGTATCCCGGCTAAAAGCGATTGGAAAAATGATTATTACATTTTTTATCTCGAATTTTAGTCGCAGTATTTTTGTCCATTATGATACTACGATCACTAACGTTTAACCATTTTTGAAGCTAAATTTGATCGTATAATGCAACAATACAATTTCCATAGAGTATCGTCATCCGCCCTTCTATATGTGCTCAACTGAAGACAACATAATGCTCATCAAATCGCAATTTATTCAATTCATTATAATCTCATACACCGTTTACTTAAATATATATATATGTATATATATATATATATATATATATATATATATATTTATATGCCTATATATTTAATCATTGAATAATGTTGATATTGCGCCAAATGTTTTATTTTAATCAATCTTGTCATGCACGCATGTCTCTCAGAGATTCGTCGATTAATCATTGATGATCGAGACGTGAGTGAGGAAGCGCGCTTAAGACTTTTACGAGCTAAGTATTAAAAGAGACTAGTAAACCTGCTTATACCCTATCAAAATAAATGCTGGGGCAAAAGTGGCTGCTCGAATTAATAGTATCACTTCCGTCTCCGTTGTCCTTAAGCGTTTTAGTTTTTGACTTCATAGGCAATAGCATTTATTTCAGAAAGAAAAAAAAATATTTTCATTAGATAGATATGTACATCACATTAAGTTAAAAACGGATTGAAAATACTTGCAATGTTTATCAGAATGAGTAAATCAGAGCCGAGCAACTACAATAATATTACTATATAGTATTGAAATTATCTGTACTTTTAATGAAAGTGATTAGAGTTTATGTGTTAAATCATTATACCAAATGGCAGTCGTCTACATTTTATTATATTAAATAAGTGTACTTTGATTTTTTTTTCAAACGAATAAAATGCTCTGATAGCTGAGCCAAATCCATTATCAGACAGATTAATATTTTTCATTTAGAGGTTGTTTAGGAGTTCGACCACGAAATGTTTTAGCCTCTGAAATTAACTCTAAAGTAATGAGAAATATGTACTTATTTCTATATTTTATTTAATTGTCACGCAATATATAAGTGTGCATAGGAGTTTCCCTGTATGTCAGTATATATATATATATATATATATATATATATATATTTATATATATATATATATATATATTTATATATATATACATATATATATATATTTATATATATGTACATATATATGTATATATATATACATATATACATATATGCATATATATATATATATATACATATATGTATATCTGGATAAGTAGATACCCACACACATATATGTATGTGCATGTATGCATGTGTGTATGTATGTATATATGTATGTGTATGTCTATCAATCATATAACTACGATGAGTATGTATGACATATATTTTTCCAAAATTATTACCTATAAGCACATTATACACACACAGACGCACGCACACAGACGCACACACACAGACGCACACACACAGATATACATATATATATATGTATATATATATATATATACAATGTCCATATCTCTATATATATATATATATATATATATATATATACATTATAAATATATATACGGAAATATACACCCACACGCATAGATACATATATATATATATATATATATATATATATATATATATATATATATATATATATATATATATAGTTTTAAGCGAACAAATATGGAAAGATATCGATTATATAATGAAAAAAAATACTGTTCTGACATTTTCTCTGCGTATCCTTAAGGAATTATATCTATTGTATATAGATGTGTGTAATATGGTGTATTAATTAAGCATGAAAAATGTATGATTAATTTGTAATAAAATGCAGTAATGTATTTAAAAAAAAAAGTACTTAGCAAAAAACTGAAATGCACAGAAAAAATTAGGACGAAATAAATAACATTCATTTTTTTATTTAACATATTTTCGTTAAAACACGAAATTCTGTGGGAAAGCTATGGATGCATATCGCAATCAAATGTTTCCAAAATAAAACGCAATTATATAAAATCCCAACACATATCAAACCTCCACATCTGTGCATCTCTATTTATATATCTCTATCTATTTATATATATATATATATATATATATATAAATATATATATATATATATTAGTACTAAACTCTTTCGTCCTTTCACTCCCCCCTATATATATATATATATATATATATATATATATATATATATATATATATATATATATATATATATATATATATATATATATAAGCAAAAAGCAGGCTCCTTCAGTCTTGGACAGAGTATGGATACCCTCGAAGGGTTGCTTCCGTATGTAATTTGTGTGTCAGGAGGTGTGCAATCTCAATCACAACTTTCCAGAGACAACATGGTTAAATATCAGTGGAAAGTGAAGTACAAGACAACTGGAAACAAATGCCCAGATAAGCGGAGAGAACATACATCGCCTAGAATTCCCAAATGGTCATCCATCTGATACTAACCAGGTTCAACGTTGCGTAACTTTAGTGATATGACGAGAATCGGTGTGTTTACGTTGGTATGATATATATATATATATATATATATATATATATATATATATATATATATATATATTACTTGTTTATTGTTATATAAACATGCTCACATCCCGCTGCTACAAACAGCCACTTGTTTCAATCAAACAACAGATATCATCAGGCAGCGACTTGACTATTCAAAAGTTCAATGAATAATTCATTATTCATTGAACTTTTGAATAGTCAAGTCGCTGCCTGATGATATCTGTTGTTTGATTGAAACAAGTGGCTGTTTGTAGCAGCGGGATGTGAACATGTTTATATAACAATAAACAAGTATTATCAGCTCTTTTTATTGAGCACTATCTAACAACCTCGTTGAATTCATTAGTCCATTACTTTTGAATATAAAAAAACCCCGAGTATATATATATATATATATATATATATATATATATATATATATATATATATATATATATATATATATATATATATATACTCGGGGTTTTTTGTATTCAAAAGTAATGGACTAATGAATTCAACGAGG
>NC_136482.1:40768279-40775779 GCF_053919585.1 Euprymna scolopes
CAGGAAAACCTTGAGGAGAAGCAAAGGAGAAGTGGAGCTGGTTTTTGAGCCAGAAAAAGAGACGACAGCAACTTCTGCCACGACTTCATCACACGCTACACTACAGCAACAAGGCAGCATCATCAGACGGGGTAGCAAAACACACACCAGCAGCAACTACAGCAGCAACAACGTCTAAAGCAGCGACAGCAACAGCCGCAGCGGCAGCGCAACACGATGCGCAGCAGCAAAACATCACCAACAATAACAGCAGTTGAAACAGGTACAACAAACGCGCTAAACAATCAGTGGATACAAAAGGCTGATGAGGAGGAGATTGATGGGTAGAAAAAGATGCATGAGGTTCCTATTCACTCTGATTTATCAAAAATAAAAAAAGGAATAAAAAATGAGGGTAAAAAAGAGTGAAAAAAAGTGGCTCAAACACCATCTTGCTGTAATATAGGGGTCCGAGTAAAGAAAGTCGTGTAAACTGGTGAGGTCATTAGTGTTGGTCTATGCAATCTGGTCCCCTGTCCTACGAAGTAATCAGAAGTAGATTGATAAGTCTTTTCTTTTTGTAATTATGAAAGATACCGTGTTGATGTGTGGTACTTAAATGTCGGGGCAATCACAAAAATGATCCAAATTTACTGTATTTCCATTTCCAAAGTATATGTAATTAGTTTACATTTGTATGCATGCAATAAACAATGGAATTTAGAGAATATAGAGAAGTATTTTTTAAAAGTTTACTTCTTATTAAAAGGTAATAATTTCATAATGGTATTTTTAAAATAAAGCACCACATATTATAATAAAAATATCGTTTAATGCTTTTTGTACTATATGTTTGTTTTTAAACTGTATATTTTTATTAGTGCGTAAATTAAAAAAAAACGCGAAAAACGTTGGATAAAATGTTGTTTTTTTTTACCTCGCAAACAAAGACATAATATTTAAGCGGATTTCAAATCTAGAACATTCTTTTGTAAATGCTGTAATTAATAAGACTTTCTAGATTACCATCATACTTGAATATTCCCATTATCCGTTTAAGTTTGAGGTCTAGTCTACAAGGTAAAAAATCAGCGGAAGTTTTATTTACAGTATATACATTAATCTGCCGTAGGGGCATGCAGACAGACCAGTAAAAATCGATTTCCTGTAAATGGCAGTCGGAAAGTGAAAACATTCGACATGGACATCTAAAGAAGGGAGACGATTTATTCTTCTCAGTAGTGAAATTTACCGCTATATAAAAAACATTTATACTACTAAAGAATGCTGGCGCGTCACTTTGCGATGACAGCATGACAAGGTTTCGTATATACATGTGATACAATAGTAGGTGAAATTTTACAACATAAAGAACGGATTCGTAATAACCAACAATATGTCAGATAATGTTAGGGCGGACGTACTAATAAAGTTGCCCCTATTTTAAATTATTTTTTAACATATCTTTTTCACTTTCAGATTTTGTTATTTTCCATTTTACCCCTTTTTATTTCTTTTCTTCCTTATATATATTTCCATTATTGATGATTTGTTACATATTTTCTAGTACTTTTAGTAATTTTAGTGCTTACCTGATTGATGTTTTCTTAATTTCTACTTAAAATGTATTAAACGGATTTTTCTCACTTAAGTTTGTATCATATCCGGTTCTTGCCCTCTTCTGCTGAGAAGCATTTAGCCTCAGGATGCTTTTGTTAAAAAGCTCTTTTTTATTTTAATAATTCTGTATCGGACTGATAATTTAAAAAACATCTTAAAGACCTTATTTATTTATTTTTGTCATATATATATATATATATATATGTATATATATATACATATATTTACACATATATATATATATGTATATATACCTATCCATCTACTTGTGTGTGTATATATATGTATATATATGTATATATATATATATATATATATATATATATATATATATATATATTAGCAGCAAGTTATTATTCAAGCACGGCTGTTTAAACACGACAGAATTATTCTATTTTCGGATCTTCCTGAAGAATATGGCCGAACAACAACACTTGACCACCATTTTATATTACATGCCAGCTAAAATTAAAGCGCACGCTTGCCAAATGGAAAAAAATATTCAGAAAATATGAAAAAAAGAATATCTCTGTCATGCACAATCTGCTGTGCACGTATATATATATATATATATATATATATATATATATATATATATATATATATATATGTGTGTGTGTGTAAGCATATATTTGATATATTAGAGACACAAACAGGTAAAGGCTCAGGTTTTTAAAATTCACCTTTATTTTATAAGTTAAAAGATTTTAAGGAAATAACTGTACGCAGATTTGTAAGTATCTGTGCGGTGTTCTTATCTTTTTCCATGCTTCGTGTTTGTTGTCCAATTACTGATTCTATTACCCTGTAAACTTTTAGTTGCATAACTATATTTTTGCTTTCTATTACATCTATGTCACCATTCATCTCACTGTTCTATTATAAGTGTTGGCATTTTTCTCCTTATTCCAAATTAGATTAATTACATTTTCCTCTCTCTTTTTCCTTAGATATTCACGATGCGTTCGAATATTTACATCCCCAGTCATTTAATTTCATTTAGAGATTTTTTTTGAAATATTGTAGTATTCATGTTACCTTTTCACCTATTTCAATATGTGGGGTTGTTCAATTTTTTTTGCCTTCACACTGTCGCTGGTTTGTTTATTCTTTGCTAACGCATGCATATTTCATTCTAGACGAGTATTCATTAGATATTAAGAATAAAATCATATTTTTTTCTAAATATCATTAACTAGTTTTGCACGTGAAAGTAAGTGTTTTCTTATGAACTAGACGTGATAAGTTTGAATAATATTGGCCTGAGTCATATTGCGGTACATAATTTTGTCTTAGTATCCTCTCGTTCTACATGTTGTTATAAACATATTAAATATAAGCATAAATAATTGTGTTTAATAATAACCTCAACGTCATAAAGTGTTTAGTAAATTTATTTATTGAGCATATATATTAAGGCTATATCTTAATACTTTTGCTATTTTTCACAGACATATATAATTGTATAATTGAAGAGGAAACTGTTTGCACCATATACTGAATACTTTTCTCACTAGTCCTAAACGTTCTTATTACAATTGGAATGACCTCGACTTTTTTGCATTTTTATAGTTTAGCAAAACTGTATTTCAGATCTTATTGTTTTTTTTATTTCTTTCATTTTTTTTATTTCTACATTTTTCTATCGAAAGTGCGAAGTATGTAACTGTTTGGTCAAGTTCTGTCGTGTTTGTTTCGAAAATTATATAAAGTTTGTTATGTTCAAGCATCTTTTTTGTTTGTATACGCATGACGCAATGAAATTTGACATTCATGTTTTCTCGAAACACTTCTGGTGTTATCTCATATCACTTTCCATATCGGTCAAATTCATAGAATTCGCATATATGCCAGTGTACAGCTTAGCGACGTCGTCGAGTCTCATTTTATTTATTGCTGGTGTCCCAGCATAGAGTAATAGGATACAATATCCGCTAATATTTCTTCCATTTCATTACACAATCTGCACACCGATAATTCTGCAGTTTTATCGATGCAGTGTTTGGCGAGCGTCGTTTTTTTCTGGTCTGCAATCAGGATGCACTATTTTTTAAAATTAATTCCAGCTGTTATTATCCTTTAATTTTAGATCCTTAAAAACACAATTAGTTATCTCTTCCCAAATATTTTACACTCTCTTCTGCAACCTTTATTATTTCCCCTAACAACAAATATACATTTCCGTTTCTACTTCATGAAAAGGAATTTTATTAGCATTTAAATAGATTTGCTTGAACAATCTTCTACTATATTTACCTATATCAATTCTGATCTGTTTCTTTCTACGTATAAAATTAATCTACGTCACTGTTCTAATCAAAATACCCAAAGATTGTGTGCAGTTTACGTGTTGATCAATCCAAACATTTTATTTCACTTACATTCTAATCAGGTATGCCAGCGATATATCGAATATTACGAACTGTACAGGAAAGTATGCCATATGTTGTATTCAAAGTGTAAAGGTGCGATTTAAAAATGATATTTAATCTTATATATTAGTCTGTTCTGACTTAATGTTCCTTTATATGTTTGCATCCTATCGTCTCCTAGTATTCACAATTTTGCGTAGACTCTGTAACAAGATTCTCTCTAATATATCCTGTTGAATGCTTTCAGAATTGGCAAACCAATCTCTTTTTAAAAAGTAGCGCATTTGTATCATCAACCATTTTAGTTTAGAAGAAAAGAGACATATTGTTCGAAAAGAAATAACAGTATCAATCTAGAGCTGCTTTTAACTGTAAAAGTTTACAGACAAAAACAAACAGCAAAAATCTCATTAGGTTCCAGATTCCATGGCCTTTGAATAGTTTGTAGAGAAAGTCGATAAGGAGATTTCCTTTCCGTGTTAAGACAAGAGCTCATGTGAAAGAATTCTATAAGATTCAGAATATTTCATGTGATGAGCTCGATTTCTGATTGATTGTCACAGAGAGTCTACGCAAAAAGCGAAACGTGATTCTATATGATCAGTCAGTTCTATCACCCATGTTTATGCATATAACCTTCCATTTTTTAAGCTTACTCTTAGTTATTCGGAGGACATCGCACCATCTTAAGTTTTTCGTAGAATGGAACCAATATTTCATTTTACAAATCCTATAACATTAATAGAAATATCAAAAAACTTAAATATAAAATAAAATGTAGTGTATTCGTCCATTAAAAATGTATGCATGTATTTTCAATTCTGTAATATATATATATATATATATATATATATATATATATATATATATATATATATATATATATAAAAGTTTAGCATAATAAATAATACTATTGGTTTAATAATAGCCGATTTTTGATATTCAATGTTTTGTTTAATTTTACACATCGAAGTTTTATTCCAAAACTGTCTTACAAAAAATAGTAGATATAATAGACTACCTTTTTTGTCACGTCGAAATAGACCAGGTTTACTGTAATGTTGTATTTGTGTTTCTATTTGTGAGAGCAAAGCAGGTGTAACGAAATAAGCCTATTTTATTTATCTATTTATTAAAACAACGCTTCATACATACTTTTTCTTAATCTGTTTTGAGTCGATCGGTGTCCTATACATCCGACTGGCCTAAATGCATACGCCCACACGTTTTAGGGATGTTTAGATTCACTAAGTAGATATCGTGACATTCTAAAAAGGGTCCGCGCAAGTTTACAAAGTTCTCAATTTTGCGTGTTAAATTAGAATCCTATTTCTTATGTTTTATACTATTGTTAATTAATAACATTTGAAAATCTCGACTAGTAAATGCTATTCTATTAATTGAGCGAAAACATTTTATTGTCTCGTAATTAGTGATATCACCTAATTGTTTCTGGGTTAGAAGATCATCAGATGTGTTCTTGAAGAAATAGACGATATATTAAACCGGAATAATCGTCGACAAAAATCAATTCCTAGCTGATGTTCCTCTGTCTTGTGTTTCCCCGGGAAAATAAGACATGTACCAGTTGATTTATATAGGCTCTTTATCTGAAATCAGAATTTGATACTTCTCCATATTTTACTGTGTGCAAACGTCTGAAGCATATATTTTCTATTTCGTCAGCCAGATTCGAAAACCTTTTTAGTATCACAAATATCGCAGTGTTTAAGCATTGTATGTCAAGTTTCCAAATAATGGCGGCATTTCAGTAATAAAACTACGAATTTCTAAATATATCATTCTAGTTTTTTCATATCTTATATAGATGTTTTTTTCGGTAAGCTGATTAACATTCCTGACATTACAATTTATATTTCAGTTTTGTTTAAAGACTGATGGCAGAGAATACCTTTTGTTTAAAACTATCCTCAAAATACATATTTCTTGGGGAAACTTTAATATCACTTCTCGGTCGACTATATCATTATTTAAGTACCGTCAGTTTGCTCCAGGAAATGAATCTGAAGGTTTTAATTTGTAATTACAATTGATAAAATCAGGTCCCTTCCTGATTAGATGCGTAGTGGTCCCATGATCTAAACGAGTGCTCTGACATATCTTTTGAAATGTCAAATAAATGAACACGAAAAAGTAATATATGATCACTAGAAGAGCTGCCCACTTTTCCTATCCAATGTGTCTACATTGAAAACGTTTAATTTGGATCCGTCTCGATAATAAGCGCTAAAATAATGTAAAAATGTTGCGATTTTATTTTAAATAAAAGTACACATATATTTTGTTGTTTTTGTTGGGCATTTAAAATTACATGATTCTTATCTACATGTCTTCATTATCTTCTCGTTTTCCTTAAAACTCCTTTATACTAATTTGAATTGGCACGATGTCATAGGTTTTTTCGATGGTATTTCTGTTGTAGATACTTTAGATTGGCCTGGTAATCATTTCGGAAGCATATAAACCAGTCCTTAATTACAGCAATTTATAACCGCAACTTCCATACCCTTTAGATATATTTGCTTAGAATATACAGAGATAATTTTGTCTTTATCAAGGCATAAATAATGCTATATTATATGGGCAATGCTTTGCAGCAATTAGACAATATTTCACGGAGTTTCATAGATTAATTTCTGTTATTGGAGCGCTTTATTTATTCTACAAAAAAAAACAGTTAATACATTTGGATATTCAGTTAGTGAATGAATGAGTAGATTTTTTTATGAGTAAATAATCCAAACTTTCGACGGCTACAATTATAACTTCAGATCTGATCCCTCGATATAAGGTCGGCAACTGGGCCAAGATGATATAAGTTTAGTTTAAGAAAAGAGGAGAAATGTAGTTTCAAACAAAATGGCAGTATCAATTAAAAAAAATACATTAAAAGCTTTCAGACAAAGACGAACCCCCTTTTTCATGTTAAGACGAACATTTCTGCCTCTGAATTCTAAGAAGGGCATTGTATTTTATTTAGTGATTTAAGTCTATAATTAGTTGATATCACATTGTCGTTACATTTGATTTGTACGTTCTTATCTCGCACGCTTATTATTATATCGGTATTTTCTGCTACCTTTCCCTCAATTTTACATATACTACTGATATCTTATATCTTATGTTTCCAATAGTCACAAGTATTTATAGTCTCTTAGTTTCTTTCGCTCTGTCAACATTCTATGTCAGATTTCTCGTTGGAATTTTAAATCCTTAAGATGAAATGCTAAATTTTCTATAGAACAAAAATTGCACATTTGATGATTTTAAATATATCGTTGCTTAATAATTTAATCTATTCTATTAGACTATACATTTGGTCTTCATTCGTTACAAAAAAATCAATCATCCATTAAATGAAGTTGTTGACTATACGTAGCTCTGTTTTCAAATTCATTACGGCTGTTACATGTCGGAAGAGAATGTAATAGAGATGAAATTGATGACCAAATGCAAAGGGGGATATTATTGCCAAATTATACACATTGAGATTTAAATTGGTTTCCCA
>NC_136482.1:40780779-40798279 GCF_053919585.1 Euprymna scolopes
TAAGGATATTAATCATTTTCATCATGGGTATCGCCTATACCCCCCACACGCGCACACACAACAATTTCAAAAATGAAAGAACAAAAAAAAATCATGTAAATCAAATCGCCCCCAAAAAGAAGTACGTGATACCCTCTCTACTAGGTGAGATTCTAACAATAGTAAAACTCATTTATTTATGGGCGTCCGAAATGGCTGCCTATAAAAATATGCGAACGGATACGGTATTATATCGGAGCATACTTACACATTTCCTTTGCCCTTTCTCATCCCTCTTTGCCGTCGAATGCCGGCAACAGTCGTCCGAAGTAAAAGATAACTAAAGAAATATCCTTATATCGAGAAAGGTCTTCCACCAGCAATGAACAGCCGTCAAAAAACATAAAATAAAATAAAGATATTAGGTGTTCTTGATAAAAAAAAAATCATGTACTTTCATCTAACAATTTACGTTTTCTCGTAAACATATTTTTACGCATTTTCTACCCCCCCCCAAAAAAAAAATTGACTGAACAAAAAGTCTATAAAACAAACGTGTACATACACCTAAGAATTTACGATAAAAAAAGAGAACATTTTATCTTTTCTTGAAGGAAAAAAACAAACTTTGGTTCATAATTATTTTGAAAAAAGCAATAAACAAAACAAAATATGCAAAATAAAATAAATCAAAATATTTTCAGTCCTTTAAATCTACTTTTTGTTATTTTTCATTATTAATGTTTGTATTTTTCCGGTCTATGTGTTTTTAAGGCATCTGTTACGACGCTCGGCTTAAACCGATGATTGCCGGTCTCGCCTAATAGATGTGTGAACATTAAACAAAAGTGATTAAAAATACCAGAGCCACCCTTTTAATACATCAGAAAAAAAGTTTTAAAAATAATTAATATAGAAGGTGCGAGAGTAAATTCCGAAGTGTTACATCCATATAATTGTATGACTTGAGACTTCATTCTCGTTACTTCACTGGAAATATTTTAAAAGAAAATAGAACTCTAAAGGTTGGTGAAAATACTAAGAAAACCTTAAGCGTGGAGATTATTAATTAACCCTTGTTTTTTTTATGCCGGATAAACACAATTGAAATAATTAAACTTTAAAATAGGAAGAGATCCTTAAATGTTAAATTATAATAACATATAGTTTATAAAAAAATAAATGAATTCCACTTAATTAGCTATACTATAATCTATTTACCATCCATTAAACAGACATGATTTTTAACAGCAGAATACCTTTTTCCAATACACCAGAAAAAAAATAAACAAATCTATAAATATGAAAGCGAAAATGTATGTATGTATGTGTGTTCGCTTTTTCTGTGTGTCTTTCAGAGAAGCGGATCACAACTTTTTAAAACTGTTCATATCACATATAAATCCTAATATCTCACAGTTAACAACGAAGCTCGCCTGTCTATTTAATTTGCTCGATTTCGGGAAGATAAATATTCAATATTTGTCGCTCGCCGCATGTGGGTTAGTCTTTTTCCTATACCATCTTGGGGGGCGAGGAAAAAATGTTCAGCAGTAAATGAAATCCTGCAGTCAAACTTGACCTCATTAACTCATTAAAACGAGCACCTGCTAAATCCAAGTAATTAAATAAATTAAAACGTGTTCCCGTAAGCATGTCGCGGTGGGTCAATGGTTAACGTCGCACGTTTTTCTTTTTCACAATTTAATTTAAAACTTTGCTTCAACAGTTCGGGTTCGACCCTCATACTTACTTTTTTTTACCCCCCATACCTCAAAACACCCGGGAAACGCCGGGTACCCCTCGCTAGTAATTAATAAAAGAAAGTGTAAGAATAAATGGTGAAGTGTTAGATGTTATATTAATAACCTCTAAATATTCTACTAAGCATATGACTAGTAATATAGCCTAAGCTACTGGCTAATAATCTCGCCTAATAAATAACATTACACGTTTATATATATATATATATATATATATATATATATATATATATATATATATATATATATATATATATATTGCATAGATACTTTTAACAATTATATCTATTAAATTACTTAGAGAATTATACTTGATCCCTATACTTACCTACATCTTTAATATTTTTTATTTTTATTTTATACTTATTATTGCTATTTTTACTTCCATCTATATCACCATTTACAATTAATTCAGTATGCCCATATATATGTAAGTATATATCGTCATACTTACACTATATATATATATATATATATATATATATATATATATATATATATATATATATATACAGATACATATATATATAAATGTATCTTTATACGCATTTCTAACCCTACGTAATGTTTTATACATGTGACCCTTTATATCAACTACGCTGAAGTATTAAACAAGGTAATTACCCCCAGCATATTACCCTAGAGCCCCTTATCTCTTTATCTACACTTACTTGAACTTTTAGGACTTCTGAATAATTATAACGTAACACCTACACAATTAAAACTTATATGCGATTAACCTCATACAGACTCCCAAATAGTAAGCCAACTTTGTTTTGAGGAACATTATTTATCATACATTTGTCTAATCCCGCTTAATAAATAATCAGTAGAGATCCCTAGATGCAAAATATATTTCTACTGCAGTGTTTTTTTTCCCCAGAAATGCTAGACTTTGGAATTCCATTCCAGGTCCCTGCTTCCCAAACTGTACTTACGTGCAGAAGTCCAAGTTCAACGTGAACATATATCTTGCTGCCCAAATCCCCACATAGTACCCCAGTAGATGTTACCCCTGATAGTAGCCTCCTACACCAAAGTGGCAATGTGCCTTGTTTGGGGTGAAAATGTAATGAAGGGATGGAAAAAGTGATTTATGTGCGCATCGGCAGCACAACATTCTGGAGAGAACCGCGGCTGGCTGTTAGGTTTTCGCTGGGATTTTTCGAGTTAATGAAACGATCAATAACAATTAAGCATGCTGTCGGTATGATACTATGACGGACACGTCCTTTATAAACATGGAACGCATAAGTAGATCTGATATAAATGCACGGAAGCTATCCCAGTCTACCATAGAGTATCGATATACTGTATGATGGAGAGGTACGACTGAAGACTTTTTACATTTCATTTTTGTTTTAATTGATACAATAAAGTGGTCGGAGGGTCGAAGTGTAGACAGAACGGAAACTGAACATATTTCAGGGTAAGTTGTGAGAAAAAGTCTAGGAGACTTGCATATTGGCAATCAGAGTCATGCAAACGGATGGGTGGGTTCGTGAACAATCTGAGTGAGATGATAAGCAATGGAGAATCATGACAGAACCTCCCCTCATCATCGGTCTTCTTTGAGTGGGTTAACCATTCCACTTTGTGAACATTGAAGTCTCTACATACGTGAATGTTAGCTGAAGGATCAGCAGTAGGACATGGGCAATTTTATCAGATATGCTTTTAAAGATAGTAACACCGCTGTTGTGTGGACGAAAGAGAGTAAAAATAAACGCAGTAGTTTTAGCAAGTGCAACCCGAAAGCACATATAGGGTAAGTTAGGATCTTCTCTGGAGATGTAACTACCACACAGAAAGCCATATTTGTATAGGCACATATTCCATGCTCATGGCGATCTTGAGGTTCAGATTTAAAAGTTAAGTGAGAGTATCCCTTAATTTCGAACACATCTAGCGGGATAGTCTGTCCAATGCCAGTTTCGTTTAGGAATAATAGGTTTAGTTTATTCTCTTGAAATTATGTTTTAACTTCTTGAAAGTTAGAACGTAGACCCCTTACGTTGGAGAAGGAGACATGGTAGCGGGTCGTCTACATTGGAATTTGAAGCTCTGTGGTTAATAATGCTTCTGTATTTATTGGACAGGTCGAATGCTGATGACGTCAGGAATTCAAATTTGGGATCTACATTGTTTACTGTTCTTCCTTTTGCTTCCAAAGGACTCTCCAACTCATCCCAAATCAACTGCTGTTCACTATCCCTTTCTGTTGACTTCTCTGATCTGGCAAACCAGCTCCTATAGTGATAACCCCTCGTTCGACTATTATGTCACAAATGTGTTTCCAAAACGTGACTAACTCACGTGGCTATGCATGTATTTCCAAAAACACTTTTAACAAAAGAATTCTCAACACATACTTCTAATCTATTTTTAACTCATTTTATCTTACATTTGTATTAATCCTACTTTAGCTTACATTTTTAATATTCAGTTTTCTAAAAGAATGAACACTCATTTTTACGATATACGCAATGCGTATCTATTTAATGGAATTTATTTCATAGAATTATTATTTAATAGAATTAATATTTAATAGAATTAATATTAAATAGAATTAATATTTAATAGTATTAATATTAAATAGAATGAAATTTAATAGAATTAATATTTAATAGAATTTATTTAATAGAATGTATTTAATAGAATTTAACAACAAACTAAGTTCTAACATTCCCATCCCTTACGTTGATTACAAGGTTCGAGTCTCGGCTTATCCTAATGTAACTTTCGCTTATCGAGTGTTCGTCTTATTTACATGGAAAGGGGACAGCCCTTGTCCTGTTACATTACAACCTTTCAATGTTTCTAAAATCTTAACTGCTGCTGATGTAGAATTGACATTTTTTTTTTCCTTTTTTGTTCTTTTTCTAATATGTTTTTTTCACTAATGATACGGATTATTTCTGTGAATTCTGACGAAACATTCGGATAGTTTATACGATTAGGTAATCGAAACATGTGTTATGAAGATATAAAACGCCAACTATATATATATATATATATATATATATATATATGTGTGTGTGTGTGTGTGTGTGTGTGTGTGTGTGTGTGTGCGCGCGTGTGTGTGTATGTGTACTCAATGCGACAGTATTAAGCACTCTCTTCAGGTTTTTACTAATTACGATCTTTTATATATATATATATATATATATATACATATATATATATATATATATATATATATATATATATATATATACAGGATATTTTATTTCGGTAAACGTCTTACAAATCTCAAATACTCTTGACAACGAATCAGTGTTTTATAGTAAACGTAAACTGTTAATAAAGCATTATAGTGAATAATAAGTTCAAACTTGGCACGTACATTTCTCAATTTTTTTTTCATAAACTGCAAAAGATTTTATAAGGCTTGGATATTTACGTATTTTTCTCATAACGTGATCTGTAGTTTCAAACTCACACGGAAATTTCTTAATGATTTTTAAGTCCACAAGTAAGCGCTATATTATTAACTGCTTGCCTCTCTCGTTCTCTCTTATTTCTTTCCCCCTCTCTTTTGTTTTAAAATAAAACCCATCTCACGCCCTTCGTCACGATCCTAATTCGCTATGCCCCTCCTTCTATTCCTATCCATGTCTGGTAAATATTTAAAACTTACAATCGCTCCTCTTAACTTTCGGATATTTCTACAAACTTCACTGCTGCTGATGTCGAATTGAAATTCTTTTTTTTCTTTTTTGTGCTTTTTCTTATATCTTATTTCCTAATAATAATATTTATTCTGTGAAGTCTGATAATGTCATCGGATCGTTCATACGATTCGGTAATGGAAAAAAGTGTAATTAAGCAGATAAAACGGTAATAGAAATATATACATATATATATATATATGTATGTATATATAATATATATATATATATATATATATATATATATATATATTATATATATTTGTCCTGCAATAGTATTGATCACTCTCTTCAGGTTTTTACTAATTACGATGTCTTTCTCTCACTTTCTAGTCTCTCTGTCTCTCTCTCTCTCTCTCCCTATATATATATATATATATATATATTAATGTATATATATTACATATATATATACATATATATATATATATATATATATATATATACATTTGTAAGCAAAATCCAATCTCGCATTTTGCTAATTCCGACCCTCTGATTAGAAGGTAATATATCTCCGAAACTCCGCAGATTAAGGACTACACTTTGTGCTTGCCTTTTAAATTAAAGGTTTTTGTGGAAACATCTTATGACTTTGTTCTTAAATAAGGATACGAAAATTAGGTTATATCTTAACATTTAACTGTGTTTTTACGGAGGTTACCTCCAGAGTGTATGTTTTTCACATGCTTCTTTTTCGTTAAGGGAATTTTCCTTTTTCCTTTTCCTTTAAACAATGGTCTATTTTCAAGAGTGGGTTAAATCATAATGTCTGAAGAATAGCTGGTTTTTCTGAAGTTTTTCAAATGCCATAATATATGAAATTGTCGATCTGTTATGGAAATACTTGTAACGTATAATGAAATATATCTCTTCTTGCTATCAACACCTATTTTGAAGTCTTGATTTTGCTTATACAGTATATATACATATATATATATAAATATATATATATATATATATATATATATATAGTAAGAGAGAGAAGTAGGAAGAGGAAAGGATAGAGAGCGAGACAAAGAGAGAGATATTCTAGTGCATACAATTCTAATTCCGGAAAGTTTTCAGTGATTAGTTTTTCGGACATTCTTACTATTTTATTTTTGGATTTGGATTCAATCTATTCTAATATTATAATATATATTCTTCGTTTTCTTTTAAAGTTTCCGGCGTTTTTATTTTCATCTATCGAATTTATATATTTTCTCTGACACTGAGGAGCTGTTGTAGTTCCTGGCCTGCTGTGCGAATAGTATTTCATTTTTTAACAATCAGATGCAATTTGGCAAAAACATCTGCAAATTATTCCGTATATATTTCTACATACATTTTGTTTTGCAATATATATTGAGGGTTGCTTTGTAGTTGCATTTATATATTTCTGTAAAAACGGACGATGTTAGAGGAAAGTAAACTTTGTAAATAAATTTCACGCTTTAAATTGCCCGCAAAGTATTCTTGGCAAAACGTAAGTTTTTTTCAGATATATTTTTTTGTAAAAAATATATTATTTGTAAGAAAAGATCACCCCTTATCAAAGACCGGAACCAATCAATGATAAGATTTAATGAGTACAATAGTTATTCGGGCAGCACTGTATTAATCGTTAGTAGTGGAAACTTAGTAACTTTGATTACTTAAGGGTACAGATCATAAGAAATTGTTTACGTTTGACTTGAGGCCAACCATGTTGCAGTCAGTTGGAAAGCCACAGATCGGAAGAGCATTTTACAGGCGTCCATTTCTAAGGAATGGGGTTCGTTCAGGAAATCTAGATTAACCTTTAAGCACCGATAAATAGTTTAAGATTGACGGGTTTTTTTTTAAAGTTTGGCGAGATGAGAAACATAAATTGGAGCGTAGACGCGTACTTGCTATTAAAATAACGATAAAGCAGAGATAAACTTGCAACGCCTCTTCTGTGCGAAAGAGGTTATAGGGAAGTGAAAAGGACATCCTTCATTATGCTATGAAGTCTACTTTGAACTGTCTTAATGCAGGATGAGTTCTATCCAGCAGTTCTTGCCCAGATGTTGCGACAGTACTACATCCTTGGAAGTACTTGCCTCATATACCTGTAGGGAATAGTATAAACAGTGAGATATCTACTAGAGCGATAGAGTGGTGCCAACCTGTTACAGCGACTTTGGAAATGGATATGTATGTACGAGTTCCTTTTCATATTAGGATTTAGGGTAAGCCCTAGAAGTTTAAAAGAACATGGATTCTCCCCAAGAAAGAAGCCATTCATTTCAATTCATGACATAAACGAATCAGAGTGCTGATGATATAAAGAGAGAAGCTTGGTTTTAGATGCATTAAAATTAACCAAACACATTTTTCCTCATTGTTCTACGTGCTCAACGTCAGAGTAGAAAGAAATTAGACATGCACGGCCTTTGAAGGGTTGCCACAGATGGTAGTGTCGTCAGCATTAATGTCTACGAATGATTTCTGTATGTAATTTGGGAAGCAATTGATGGAGGTTAAGAAAAGCGTTGGGTTCAAGAGGGAATCCTTATGGAATTCAGCATTAATACTGCAAGCTTCTGATTTTCCCATCAACCACAACACTTATGAACCTATGAGTGGATTTATTTAGTAATTTAGAAGAAATTCCTAGGTATACCGTAATTTAGTATCTTGTGGTGTAGACTTTTAGTATATACTCTTTGATATGTCATGAGCAATTTCGTCGAAATGAAATCACAGTAGAGATATTCGCTAATCTATAGGATATATCCGTAAGCATATCTGCTGAAATACGGAAACAATATTCATGTGATTAAGTAGGTTGCTTTGTTAAGGTATTTTATTACTTCTTTATTTAACACAGGTTCCAAAAATTTAATGATGATGCACATGAGACTTTTTGCTCTGTACCGAGTGGGAGATGACCGATCACCTAAATTCTAACATGCAGGTGTTCCAACGTGTTTAAAACGACACATAAACAGCTTTGCAAGTATGGGGGCTAGTTCTGGTTGAAGCGTTTTTGTACTACAGTTGAAATGTTGTAAGGACCAGTTGCTGCACTGGAATCAAGTATATTGATTGGCTTGGCAACATCACGCACAGACATTTTCATGGCGCATAGCGTGTTTTAATATACAGAAGGTAATACGGACTGTTAACGGGCTTGATCGCGTAGAGTAGAATGAACTGCAAAGTTTTTGGCAAACAGTATGGCTTTCTCCGATACTGACGAGATCACATCAGATCCATTGATAATGGTTGAGATAAAGCAAACGCTTCTATTCAGGAATCTGTTATTTATTTGCAAAAACTGTTGAGAACCAAGTCGGCATTCAGCTACATTGAACTAGACGGACTTAGTGTACAACATTCTCGCGTTTTTTATTACTCTTTTAGAATGGTTGCTGGCAGTCATGAACCCTCTTTAGTCTCAGTAAATATATTACTTTGGAAGCACCGGAAAAGTTATTTCTGTGCGAAATAGCAGTAGCATAGTTTAAAGCGAACTATGGACTTTTGCTGGAATATTTTGAAGTTTATGCAGCGGTCTCTACATACAATAAACCATTCCCTCAGGTGTGATACTATAGACAACAAAATATTTTAAACATGGAATGGAGGTAGATCTGATACGAAACTTCGGACTTAATCCCAGACAGCAACACAGTATCGATAATCTGTACGATGGAGAGGTACATCTAAAGAATTATTAGATTTTGTGTTTGTTCTTTTTTTATATTAACTGATACAATTACTGCTATAATTTCTGTATTTAATGGGATTTTCCAACCGCCCCATTGGAAGATCCCAGCAACGACAGAATGGAGGATGAGCATAATATGTTGTGAGAGGAAAGGTCTAGAGGATGCGAATTCTTACAGTTCGTGTCGGATAAATGCATTTAAAAAATGTATGTAACTATTGTGACGTAGTTACATGTCGCAATAACTTGTTGATAAATCATTTAGACTATATATTTAGAGCAGTTCGCGATCGCTTTGTTAATTCTCTACTTAACAGGCATGATAAAATATTTTAAGTAGTAAAAATTTCGGTACTTCTGCAGTATAAATTTCGTTTTCCCATATCTTACTCGGCAAAGCTTGGCGGACGATGAAAACCGACCCGGAAATATCGAGTGAACTTATTTACTGAGAAATCGAGTGAAAAAAGAGACCCGGTTGAGTAACTGACAGTAAATTAGGAAAAAAAAAAAGAAACTAAAGGGCAGAGTTATTAATTCTATGACAAATGAAATGTTTTACTTTAATGGGAATACACTACTATCCCTAAGGAAATAGTTTACTTCAAGAAACTATATATTGCCCTAAAAATGTTAACAATCCCTCATGATTAACGTAAAATAGATTTAAATTACAAAATATACACGTATTTTAAAAAATAATTTTTTTTGCAGAAAATGCATTAAGCATATGCCGTCGTCGGTTGATTACAAATCAAATCAAACTGTGTTTGGAAAAATACTCGCAATTATGACAAAAATAGATTGTTTTTTAACAGAAGCTTTGCCAACCTTATATATATATATATATATATATATATATATATGTGTGTGTGTATATATATATATATATATATATATATATATATATATATATAGAATTGAAAACATAATAAAAATGTTTCTTTGAAACCAAAAAATTCATTAATTCAAAGAAGTGTACGGTTTATAAAACAACAACAAACAAAAATATATGTTGACTTATTAAAAATAAAATTTTATTACAAAAAAAAGAAATCTTACAATAAAAAAAATATTGAACATTATTATTTTTTGTAAATGTTCTTCTTTGAACATTGTAATGCTGGGCATGGGGCAGCCAAACCAGTTTTTATTGAAACCAACGATGAGTTCTTTTTAGTATCCTCTCCAGTCCCTTGTGCAATTGTCTGGGTCTCTTTTGCACTTGGTTTACCCGGAATATTAGTTCTTCTTCTTCATCATCATATAAATGTTTTACCGTATATTGTTTATTATATTTAATTTTCGTTTTTGTACTGCCTTTCGTGCGCTCGGAATAATCCAGCGATTTTGAGCATCCGCCGGGCGTTGCCGGACGCGACTCAGGGAAAACCAGACCTAAACTGCAGAAGTACCACCATGCCCTCAAAAACAGATAATTTCCTATTGATCTATGAATTCTCAAACTCTAAAATTATGGCAATTCGCGTACAAAATTATGTATTAGTTGATATATGAAGGTAAAAAAGAACAAGGAAATAATGTGATTGAACAATGGTGATTGAATTTTTGAAGGGGAACCTCATCGATTATTGTTTAACATCCAAAGAATCCTTACAATCTAACAGACGGAAAACAGCTCTCCTGGCATTATAAAGATGAGGACCTAGCATTCAATTCTGATTCCGATTGAGTAACCCAATGTTTACAATGAAATACAGCCTCAGTACTAACATCGCTATTTGATACATAAAAAGAAACGATAACTTGGAAGAGAGCGACAATAATAATGGAATAACATCTTGACTATATTTTGATTACTTGCATAGCCACATCGAAAATAGTTCCCTGGGTTTTAATTTTAAAATTTACAGTAATTTTTTAGAATTAATATATAAATCTGTCGCAATGGGCCAGGCCTGGGGTTATTTTTTCCAAGTGTAGCAGAGGTAAAATTGATCACCGTAATCTATAGAATTATAAGCATCAACTAATGTTCTCATCTTGAGTGTGATTTTCACAACAGTTCGATCAATATAACATCCGACCTTCTTCAGGTGTATCTTGATGAACTCGGAAACGTTTCTGTCGAACTAGGGGATGTTTCTGTCGAATTTGGGAATTCGGACGGAATTTCCAGCGGAAATTTTTATTTACTTCGCGGGGGAAGCGTGCGCTTATTCCGTCAGCCATGGTTGGATAGAAGTCCTAAGTAATTAGCAAATGTATTTTTCAGTCACCCACACTGATTATTAAACCTTCAACCTTCAGGAGAATATTAATTTTACAATTGAGTTTTCCCAGTACTTTAAGCACTTCGCCACGGGTTAATACGGACAATAGTAGTACAAATGTTAGGAGTCTTAAACCTATTATTATTTTTAAAATCGTTAAATCAAAAAAGTTTAATGGATTATGATCAAAATTAGAATAAAGGTTAAAATTATAAATTGTTATATAATCATTTATCGTTTATAATATTATAAAGGGGCCCTAAAAGTTTGCAGAAAAAATCTAGTTTCGGATTAAATTAAGTAGTGCAAGGTTGGGCATTTTACTTGGCACTTTGTAATGTAAAATACGTATTGGCATTATTTCTTTGTATTCAGTCCTTTTTTTCTGCAAAACAACAGGTCTGACAACAGAAAAATACGTTTTACTACAGAGCAACAAACATATAAACTAAACCGATTACTCCATAACACGATCTAATCAATTGATTGTGTAAAAGAAGAAATTATATTTAAGTTTAGAATTACATTGTTAACACAGTGTGCCTTGTAAGGTTCTCCTTCATCTATCGTGATGGAGTTGGTGTTTGTCTCATACTGTTCATGTATTGTAACAAAAATACGGAGGAAATTCTAGGGTCGATTGAAGGTTATGCAGTGAGCCCAGGAATGCATGAATTTGATTAAAAACAATATTTTGAAGAATCTGACTTTCTGCGTTTTAGCCGGTCTGTTCAGCGTTGATGAATTCATGACAATTTCAATTAATTTCGTAGCTAGATCATATATTGTGCTCAATTTGTTTGAGTAACAGCAACTGCATAGTTAAATTATTTATATCGATGTTTCTCTCTTGGGCCGTATGCATATACACACATACATATATACATATATGTGTATGTGGGTATTTATATATATATATATATATATACATATGTATATATATATACATACATATACATATATATATATATATATATATATATATATATATATATGAAAATAATGGAAATAGTACGCCGACAAAATAGAGAAATAAAAAGGAACAAACCGTACTATCCGTTCATCAACGTTTCGTCTTTATTTCCAGACTTCCTTGAAATCAAGACGAAACGTTGATGGAGATATAATACGGTGTGTTCATTTTTATTTCTGTCTCTCTGTATATATATATATATATATATATATATATATATATATATATATATATATATATATATATATATATACTAGCATGTGTGTCCGAGGCTGCCCGGTTGTTTTGAGGTGTGTGTTGAGCAAAAAAAAAAAGTGGTAGTAGGAAGGCTGGCTCGAAGCCGTACTGCGAAGGAGGAAAAGAACAGGAAAACTGTAAGGTATTTGCTGTTAATACCACCGCCAAACCAGAAGTGACTTAAGTTTAAATTAAGGCTCGACAATCGGAAAGATGGGACGACATTCGAAAATATCGGCGAAAAAAGCGACCCCTCCCTGTAGAAAAGTGTCCAGTTAAGGGTGAAGGAATGAATGTTTTTAGCCAATCTTTCGGTATTTGTCATCTGAACGATCACGGGTGCCAACCATACTGATCTTGTGAAAAGCTGTTGCATCTGTCGAAAGATTTGGGCAGACATGCAAACATGCATATATACATTTTTATATTGGTATCTCAAATTTTCGACCCAAATCGATTAAAAAGCTTGCCCTATCTCAGATTACGTTTTATGTAAAATTTCAAATGTTTAGACCATAAATTGTCTGAGCAATTTGGTAGGGACCGCAGAGGTCAATTTAAAAAAAAAAATTGGCGCCTATTATGACCCATTAACAAGTGTTGTTTTATGCTCGAATTATGTTATTAAGGTAGATGCATGTCCAAAAAATCTATATATAAAATTTCAAATGATTATAGGAATGATTTGCGGAGAGGTTTGGTGGAGTTCTGAAAGGGTAAATCGTTGAACTTTGGTTCTTTAACAGCCACATTTGTGACCGAACACTCATTACAAAAATTTCGAAAATCTCAATACCTTGTATGACAAATTTCGAGTATGTAGACTGAAGATTGACAGAGTAATTGTGTATGGAAATGTACACCGACAGACAGGCAGACACTTTCACTTATATATATATATATATATATATATATATATATATATATATATATATATATACTAGCAGTTCCGCTTGGCTTTGCTCGGTATCTATGTACTGTTAATAAGGTTGTATACATAAGTATATATTAAAAAGTGTGAATATGTAAAGTAATGCCTATCTCTATAATAGTCTTCCTTAAATACCATAGAGAAAAGACGGACATACATTTTCACTTTTATAGATAGAGAGATAGATAGATAGATAGATAGACATATTGGATTCAATATATAGTTATGATTTAAAAATTATATAAAAAAAGACTCATGCGCCACGACCGAGAATCGAAACCAACCCGTTCAGCTCATGCTTTATTCTACCTCTGCCGTCACTAACTGGGCTATGAAAACACGTTTACTGTAAAGCTAACAATTAAAACAATAACCAATAGCTACTACGTTGAATTCGTAATGTCAGCGTTCGACCTTCACCTTGCAAATTTCATTTTTTTTTTCAATTTTTCACATTATTGCACCGATTATACCGGCTAAAACCAATATATATATATATAAAGTGTTGCCTGGATTCAAATACCTTATATATGAAATTTCATGTATGTAGACCAAACGCTCTAGGAGGAGTTTGGTAGGAAAAATTGTTAAACAAAAATATATACGCATACATAAATATATATGGAACACTTTTTTGTTTACTATACACTTTTTACGCAAATATTATGCAAGTATAAATGATGTAGAATATCTGCATCAATATAATTACATGTAATAGTTAACTAAACGTATCATCCCATTAGAAAACGGAAGCAACTATAGGTAATTAAGTAAAATGAATATTCCAAAGAATATGCAATTAAGCTAGATATTTTGCTAGTCAATGCAATTCCACAGTCCATATATAAAAACATTGTATTTTCTATTTAAACAGACAGAAAAGACGGGGTGTAATATAGATTTAAATGCACACAAAAGAAATACGAATTTATAGGAGTATATATATATATATATATATATATATATATATATATATATATATATAGTTAATATACGAAAGTATACATTCATGCGTAATCTTTAAGTATTTGCTTCAAAAGTGCTCAATACGTAGGCAGAGCAAGTTAGTAAGTTATAAAATATATATGGCGATTAAGCTACCCTGAATATTCCGCATTTAATCCACTTATAAGCCTGAAGAGTCCTAGAGTAGATGAAACGCGAAATTTTCAGTGTAGCTTAATCGCCATATATATATTTTATAACTATATATATATATATATATATATATATATATATATATATATATATATATATATATATATATATATATAAATGAGGGCATAATAAATTACATTAATGGACATTATGTTACCCTTGAATATACGCGTTTTTTTTTTTGTTATATAATGTTGTTCCTAGATGAAAATCCTGCTATATAAAGTAAACAGATTCGTCAGACGCTCTCGTTCCCGAATATGCTAAAAGAAACTGTTTACAATATCCCTGATAATATACTCTATACTCTGTACACATCCAGTGATCAATATTTCGGTATTACAAACATATGCGATCGTTAGTTTAGTATATGGTTATATAAATAGGAAACCCACAAAGTTAATCATAGAAAATATAAACAACATGAAAGAAATAATACAAAAAATTTAAATTAAATAATAAGTAAATTATGTTGATTGATTGTGCATTTTGCTGACTAGAACATGGCAACTTAGTGTGTGTATATATATATATATATATATATATATATACATATATATCTGTATATATATATTTTTTTAAATATAATTGTCCACTGACACATGTTTCGTCGTCTACGACTCACCAGAGTGGCTGAACCTCGCTAGATGTAGCCACTCTGATTAGTCATAGGCGACGAAACTCGTGTGAGTGGGAATTATATTTAAAAAAATAATATATGTATACCGTTCTCCATTTAGAGGGTACCAAATTGGTCAAAGGGAAATTTATTCCCAACTCGCATTTTGGTAAAATTGCACTTTCGTATAAATAATTGAATTCGTTCAAAGAGTATCGCCAACAAAAACAAATAATAATAATATATATATATATATATATATATATATATATATATATATATATATATATATATATATATATATATATATATATATATATATAAGATTATTCGACCTTGCGTATTTGTTATAATTAGGTCTTGGACAAGAGCATATTATTTTCATTGTGTTGACTCTCGGGTGTTTATCCGTTGATATATTATTTGTTTTTATATAGAGTGATGTGGTTCCTAGTTGATTACCTGTCTCTAACTGTGTTGCATATATACTCGAGAGTCATGACAATGAAAAAATATGCTTTTGTTATAGCCCTAGATATAATTACACCAGATAAATTGTTAATTAGAAATAAGTTATTAAATATTCTATATCTTTGGAAACTTTTCATTAAATCCAACGTTAGCTACATTTTACGTAATGTTTCCTTATCTTTATGCCATTTACACAGTATAGTAACTTCAATTTTATATAGCTTAATATTTCAATCCTGTGATAATAATAGCTTATTGCACAGTGTGTATTTTGTAGTCAAATTCCGTGACAAATTTATGGTTTCTCCGGTCTTTAGGGGGCCAGGCAAACTTAATTGATTTGAGTACGGTTTTTCCAGTTTTTTATTTTTTTTTTGCAGTTTTTTCTTTTTAATTCGACAATTGTGAGCGTAACACATACTGCATAGGCCATGTTTGTCGAAGGGCAATTTAATGTGTGTTTTATGGGGGATGTTGCTGAAATCATCTTTTCTACCTATAAAGATAAAAATCGAGATGCCCATTATCTTTAGTAAAACTCAAACGATCGAGTACAATTATTGTTATTTATTTTGTGATTGAATTGTTGAGGTTTTAAAGTAGCTGCAGTGGTTTTCTACTCGGATACATCGAATACTATGTGCAGCATATTTTCTTGTAAAATAAATTTGGAGTGGAATTTAAAGATATCTCACTGTTCCATTTAGTATAAGTATACTATCCGATTCAAGTTACTACGCTGCAATAAAACTGCGATATATTAGTGTTAAATTTGAGGAAAAATAATTATAAAAAAAAAGTCGAGTTATCTGAAGAGATACAAGGTCGTAGAAGAGTAGATGAAAGAAAGAAAGCGATCAAGGAGTTTGCAAAATATCAGTCAGCATCAGAAATGTGAGTAAGTTTCTTAAAAACCTAGGTCGGCTCAAATGCGTGCAAAACATACTTTTGAGCATTATGAAGTACAAATTATCTAGATATCTAAATGTACACACAAATGAGGAGGAAGCGAGGAATATTCCAGGGAGACAGCCTCTCACCGCTCCTTTTCTGCCTCACAATGGATCCACTAATAAGCTACTTAAGGGATCTAATTCTGGATACAATCTCATCATCAGCAGAAAGAAGGAAGAAAATAAAAGAGTAAACCATCTATTCTTTATGGACGACTTGAAACTCTATGCAGAATCCGAGTAACAACTTGTCTCTCTGATAGGCATTGTTAAAAATTATACAGAGGCCATCTGCATGTAATTTTGACTCGACAAATGCGCTAAGTGCACCATAAAGAAAGGAAGAAAGACAACATCAGAACATTTTAATCTTGACAATGGCTCTATTGAAGACTTGAAGGGGATGCTGTCTATAAATACCTATGAGTAGAGGAGAATGACACACTTGAACATAGGAAAGACGAGAGAAAAAGTGCAGGTAGAATACTTCCAGTTACTTTTTAAAAAGATTCTCTCATCAGAACTATCACCAAAAACAAAATTACTGCCATGAATCAATTGGCAATACCCGTTGTCTCTTATGGATTTGGAATAATCAATTGGCCACAAAACTGAATCAGTAACCTTTATCTAAAAACTCGGAAACAAATATCAGTGGATGGACAGGCTGTACTTACCACGGAGAGATTGTGGTTTAGGGCTCACTGAAATAAACCACGCATACCGAACTCCAATGGTAAGCATAGGCTAATATATCAAATGTTCTTCTGAGCCCAAAATAAAAATGGAGAATGAACATCACACCAAATGTCCCCCTAGCAGACATCAACTACAA
>NC_136482.1:40803279-40888279 GCF_053919585.1 Euprymna scolopes
ACAGAGTCAAAACATATTTTACGTCTTGTTCAGTTTTGCTTTTTTTACGGCATATCAATACTTTTTCATGTTATTTAATACCGAATCGAATCATTTTGTAACATTCATACATCTTCACGTTGTTTACATAGTTATTACTTATGGTTTGTTCGTTTTATTTTGCTTATTTCACAGGCAGTCATCATCTTCTAATGTCCACCGACACAACAATTTTTTTTTAATATGAAATAAAACACTTGGTTTCATTACTTATGATTTAATTTCTTTAAAGAAATATTTATTTCCTATTTAAAGATTTTCAGTATATTTTATTTAATTGAAGAAATACTTATTGTTCATACATATATTTTTTCCATTATTTTTATTACATTGTTCCTATTTACAATGCCTCCCCACGGGACAGAGTTAGACACCAGTGTGGTTTTTTTAACGTGGAGAAAAAGAACAAAAATAAAAATTGTCTCAGTCGTGAAGGATTTCTCCTCCACTGACAGAGAACAACAAATTGAAGTGCAGCATCTGAAGAACAGATACTACACTTTGAACTTGTCCCGAAGGTTTTATTACATTGTTAGGTGAAGTTTCAGAATAGTTAACCCCCTTCCCCATATTAAGAATGGCTTTTAGCATGATTCTTACAATAGCGGTATCAAAGTTTTCTTTTTCTTATTTTAAAACAAATTATAAAAAAAAGATACAAGACCATTAAATGATTTTTAATATAAAAAACGGTTTCATTAATATTTATTCTCTTGTATCAAAATAGGTTGAAAATAGTTAACCCTTCCCCCATAATCGTTTTTTTTTTTACAGTAAAATACTTTGTCTCAACAATTATGGTTTAAATAAATATTTATTCCTTATTAAAGATTTACAGTATATTTTCCTTATATTTAAAATTCATAATTTGATGAAAAAATAGTGTACAGTTTTTTTGACTTTACTTAATTATATAACATTGACATAAATTTGATAGATACAACCTACCTCACATCATTTTGATTATCGAAAAATCAAAATTTAACTGTTCTTCGTAAGATTTACAGAAACACTTCATTTTATATGCATGTAATACACAAGAATCTGAATATTATAACAGATTACAATATTTTTATGGAAAAAAAACGTTTGTACAGAAAATTCAAAGTGTTCTATTTATATTATCAGGAAGTTGTGATGCATTAATTGAAATCTATATCAATAATTCGACTTAAAAAATATTTGTGAATTTCCAAATCTTCGTTGAATAAAATTAAAAATAAATAGAAACGTCTATTGCATATGTAAAAGTTGACGGTTGTTTATTTAACTTCATTAAAAGCTATCAAAGCCAAACAAGAGCTGTTCAATAGTCTGGCTTAATGGATCATTTAGCAAGGAATGAAGATGGTTATTCTGGTACACCAGTTATTCTACCATCTACATTTACAGGAAGTCCTAGGAATCTACAACAGCTTTATCAAGATGAAATGGCAGTTTTCTGTTACCTATTCATTACTCACACGTGTAATCCAAAATGTCCTGAAATATTAAACAACTTGGGGTCATCAGAACTTTCACAAAATCGATATCAACAATGTCACAGTTTTTTTTTTTAAATTCACAGTCTGACTCCCAAGAACCTGCTGACTGACCACTATTCTCACTCCAAGCAGCCGATCGACGTCCCTGTCACCGCCTCAATCATCACCAGTACTTCCTGACAATATCAACAGCATCAGTTACGATCGCATTGACCTTCATTAAAAGTTTAAACTAAAGTCCTTTGTTCTACTTGCTTCCATACGTTCATTTTTGTAATATAACAATAAGGAATTTCTTACTGATGTGTTTTAAAAGATTTTTAACTACCGTGGAATTTCCACGGGTCCTGCTAGTTTTGTTAATTACAGTAAGCATGTATTTATCATTCCCCTTGTTGAATATTTGCGTCCGTTATCTTACTAATACAGGAGCTGCCACAAATGTATCTTTTTGCATTCATATATGATTAAATCAAAATCTATATATCTATAAAAGTGAACGTGTCTGTGTCTGTCTGTCTGTGTGTCTGTGTGTCTGTCTGTCTGTGTACATTTCCCTACGCAATAACTCTGTCAATTTTTAGTCTATAGACTCGAAATTTGAAATACCGGGTACTGAGATTTGGGAAAATCGATGTGACGGGGGTCAGCCAGAAATGTGGCTGTTAAGCGGTCAAATTTCAACGATTTGACCTTTAAGAACTCTACCAAACTCCTCCGACAATTTTGGGTCTAGACACTTGAAATTTTAGATATAAGTTCCTTGAACCTGGATCTAACTTAATAAAGTGATTTGATCCCGAAACAATACATTTTAAGGGGTCATAATAGGGGTCAAAGTTTTAAAAAATTAACCATTTTTTTTTGTTTGTTTGCTTTTTTTGCACAGCATACACCTCCATACACCCGAGCAAGGCCGGGCACCCCTGCTAGTACTTTATAAAACTGCCCATCTGTGAAACATTTTATGGAAGGACATCTTTCTAGCCGAGTGTAACTACGATTATGTTGATCAGTCTTCATTAATAAATAGACACTAGTAAAGTTCCAAAATTATCAATAATCAATTGGTGTTTTACCGTTCTCCTGATAAACATTAACATTTATTCTCGAGTAGGTTTTAAGCCTTTATAAGTAGTAACAATGACATAGTTTTACATGGTATGTTGATAGTAATAAATATGCATTTGTAAATATTAAAACTAGATAACTAGTTTTATTTCTTTCTTTTTACTTTGAAAAACTAAAGTTAAATAAAAGTATTTTTCTATATCAGTTCATAGCATAAAGCAAAAATAGTGCAATCGTGAGTATAAAATTTTCCAAGAAAAAAAGAAAATCAATGAATCTCTTTTTTTTCTTTTCGCTTTCAGGCGTTTCATTGTGAAATATTCATAATGTAAAAAGACAAAGATCAGTTAGTGACCAAATCAAATTCAAATTTAAGGAAAATGAATTCAAACACATTGATTACATAAAAATATAAAAGCCAATCGACAGAAGAATTATTCATGTTTTTTTCGCCATAGTCGGGAGATGAGAAATATCCACAGATGAAACTCTGAATAATCAATAAAGAGAATAGTCAGTCTTTTAATAAAAACCAACGAGAGAATACACTAAAAAA
The DNA here is from genome assembly GCF_053919585.1 of Euprymna scolopes. Taxonomy (NCBI): domain Eukaryota; kingdom Metazoa; phylum Mollusca; class Cephalopoda; order Sepiida; family Sepiolidae; genus Euprymna; species Euprymna scolopes. Next base: position 40,806,430 of record NC_136482.1, read on the forward strand.
ATGTTTGACTTTTCCGAGTACAGCGTTTTATTAATGATATTCAAAATGTTAACTTTTAGACCGAAAGTTTAGGTCATCTGTTTTCAAGTTGAGTGCAAAACACGATAAGTGAAAAATAGATGTTTTTTCTATATTTCATGATCAACGGTAAATCCTCCTATCAGTATTGGTCTGAAGTATATGTATATGTTATAAGTTGATGATATCCCTACTTCTATTTTTATTGTTATGATATTCGTTGTTTTTGACCGATCGTACGCATGCCGATCTTTTTTTTAACGCATTATGATTTTAAATAAAATAACGAACGTAGATTATGCATAGAGTTCTTGGTCAAAGAACTATACTCAATACCACATTGCGCATGTTCGTTATTTCAAAGTATCATTGAAATTTTATTATATATATATATATATATATATATATATATATATATATATATATATATATATATAGTATGTTATAAAATATATACAACGATTAAGCTACACAGAATATTCCGCGTTTCATCCACGCTAGGATTCACCAAGCGTATGCTTATGCCTAATGAAATCTATAGGTGTTTCAGGCGTTACGCGAATAGAAACATTGTTTCTATTATTGTGGTTTCTTTGAAAGTTTCTTATAAAGTCGATAAACCGTTCTTTCTATTATAGATTTGTTATATGTTTGGAGCAAATTTTCGATACACGCACATATTTAATATATATATATATATATATGTATATATATATGTATATATATATATATATATATATATATATATATATATATATATATGCATACATGTAATAAAATTTCTAATACAAGGCTGGTAAATTAAAAAAATATATCTATTTTGAATTTGGAAACAGATGAATCTGACAGTTAAGAATATTTTTTTTTATTACATGAATGGATTAGATAAAGTAATACAGAATAGGACACGAGATTTATATTTGTAACATGTTTTTTCATAAGATTAAGGGAGGTGGTGTGTAATCAACACTGCTGGGGAGCCATGGTGTAATATACTGTTTTGTTTTCAAATCCCCGAAACAGTGGTCCATGGTAAACAAATGAAGATCCCTTTAAAAAAAATTATTACTGATACTGTAGTGAATTCGAAAGAGCAATTTGATGCAGTGATTGCAGGAGATTAAATGATTTACTGACTAAATAGTTACCTAACAAATGACAAAATATAAAATAATTATATATATATATGTGTGTGTGTGTGTGTGTGTGTGTTTGTAGTATATATATATATATATATATATATATATATATATATATATATATATATATATATTTCTTGTATAGTTTTAAGGTTAAACTCTTCCAAGACTGTATATATAACAACATACTTTTATTGAGTCAATTTGATCATTTTATATCTGACAATTTATTTTTATTTTTTCAGTAACAAACAAATTTGGACTAATAAATAATATCATCATTAATCAGTTGAACAGAAAACAACATTTCAAAATAAGGTAAGTTTATCTATTTATTTAAATGTATTTAACTTTTTCAATTGATAAAATATGGGACTATAATTCATAAACAATGACAAACTTTTAATTTCAGAATTTATTCATTTTGTATGAATCATCACATGCTTTTTCATTATGCTATTTTTATACGATGCCATTGCGTAACTGGATTGCATGCAGTACCCGCTAACCGGGGGTTGCTCGGTTGGACGGTGCCTTACTCGGAAAAAGTAAAAGTACGGTTGCTGTTGGTGTTATTGTGGTTGCTGCCTACCCCCTATCCTCCTCATATTACGATAGGTTTCGGCATAGGTACCCGCATATCCCCATGGTAATAACAGCTATTGGAATGTAAAGAACAGGTGGAGAATGTATTAATCAACCCCCACCCTAAAAAAATAAGAAAAATAGCAGCGAGGGGAAAGAGAAAAAAAAATGAACGCAGTAGACATGGCAGGTGGAGTGAGGGGGAAAAGAAAAAAACAAAAAAACATTCGTCATTGAAGCTATGTTAATATTGACTGGAATATTACCGGTGTCAGCGTTTAAAAATAATTAGTATCAAAGTTTTATTAATAAGCAGAAATGTAATTTTAGAACTAAAACATGTAATATAATCCTAATTGAATAAAACGAAACTTCTTCCGTATATTTATCTATTATTCTAATCCCAACAAAGTAAAACCGGAATAAAAAATCGAAATAAACCCTCCCAAAACACACAAAAACAAAACACCCTCAAACCAAACGAAGTTTTTTCGTTTCGTTTTGATAAAAAATAGGAAAATGTAGAACGAAAAAGAACGTAAATAAACCTTTTCAATTGGTAAAACTGTCTCAAAAAATACGTTTCATTGATGTGATTCCTAAACCCCTATATTTAAAATCTGCTCCTTTATATACTGGTTCACACTGACGAAATGATAAAAGCAGTGTTCATTCATACTATTTCACTAAATCCAGAAAGAATGTGAGACGTGGCATCACCTTACTGTGATGTGCGTCTACTGTTAGTTAGGTCTTTAGGTCTTGGCAATCGTGATGATGCCGCTCCTAGAAAATAAGATGGGATTTTATTATATCTGATAAATATTGAACTATGCTAGAAAAAGAAAAGAAAATACAAAAAATGTGGATTATATATTCTGTTAAGTATTTACAATGTTTATAAATAGGAGGGTAAAACCTGACATGATGTTAAAAATATTTGCAGCGCTATTGTTTAAATAACCCTCCAAAAAGATACGCCATAACAAATGAAATTTCTTCGTTTGTATTTGAAAAAAAAGTACCCTCTCACATGAAATGTATTTGTTTTAATCAGAAATCCAACGTTTTATATACTAAAATAAACAACACGTTAGCATACATTTATAAATAATGACCCCCTCCCTCTAATATGAAAGAAAAGTATATAAGGACCTGAAAAAAAAACACAAAAAATGTGAAGTATATTTTGTGTGTTGCTAATTATGTTTTAATGTTTTCTAGCTTTTTTACACGAAAGTGAGGTAAATATATGACAGTAAAACCGGTTGTGATGCATAAAAAGTTGCGAGGTAATTGTATTAAATTTAACAATATTCAAATAATGGTAACCCAATTTATAGGAAATGGCATGTGTAACTTTATAGTTATAAAATGAATTATAGCAATGCGTGATGGTATATGTAATTTAAATTAGAACAAATTATAGCAATGCCTGATTGTATGTCTAATTTAAAGTGCAATAAACGCTGTATGACAATGTGTGCTTATTGGACTGCCGTAGTTAATTAAGGTAGCGATGTTTATTTTTTGTATGTTTGTGTATAATCAAGAATAATAGAATAACATCGTTGCAGCCAATGACAATATGCGGACTGCTATGGGGGAGAAATCAGTATTTTGGAATAGCGAAGTGTACTTGTAGTTGTAAGTGCATGCGTGTGCAGTTCATTTAATATTCGTTATAGAGGAACCCTGTCCTGTTTAGGAGAGTGGGAGAACATTTAAATTAGAGGGAGATATATGAGCTGCATCGTCTTTAAGTCTTGGCTATCGTGCTGAAATTGCTGCTTGGAAATAAGCTAATATTTTATTATATCTAACAAATGTGTTCATTTAATCACATAAATTAATATACGAAAGTATTATTTTATGCGTACATTTTAAGTATTTACTTCAACAGTGCTCAATACATAGGTAGGGCTAGGTAGTAAGTTCAGGTCATTTGCCATACATATTTTTATATCTTACTATATATATATATATATATATATATATATATATATATATATATATATATATATATATATATATATATACAAGATCAGCTTTTTTATTCTTTATCGTTGTATACGCAGCCCTGTTAATAATGAGCACGGATCATCTGGAAACAAAGATTCAACTTAAATCAAGAGTATTAGTGGCGTCGCCTTTTACCAATTAACTACAGAGAATTGTCAGATTTAATGCACGCTGTTAAACTGTTATAACTGTTAACATCACTTGTTGTCATTTTTCATTTAAAATGGCTATGCAAAAAAAAAAAAACGGAAATAATATGCCTAACTACTTTGAATACGAACATTAAAGTAAAAACATGATACGCCGTTAAAAAGGCTATATTTTTCTAAAAATAACATCATATCTTATATTAAAATCCATAAAGGCCGGTGCATAACACCTTCAGGGCTCAGTGGTAAGATGTTAGATTACTGATAGTTTAGTTTTCAGTTCAAGCATTGTTAAGCCATTCTGATGACTGGTAAGACTCAGAAACAAGGGGCCTTCGATAAGATTTTCTGTAGAAAAAAAAGAAAAAGAATTTAAATAAAATATTTTATACTTAATAAATATACATAATAAATAAGCATATATATATATATATATATATATATATATATATGCGCATATTCTATTTAATTTGAAAATAATATATTAATACAATGTGCAGATATTTATTGGATTATTATTTCAACAATTCTTCACATATTTTTCAGTGATAAAATCTTAATATTCATTTGTCATAAATTCATAAAATACGAATTTCTGAATATCCCTTCAATTATTAAGCTTGGTTCCAAGAGAAGAAAGCACGTATAAATTCAGTTGCATTATGAACTATGCCTCTTCTCAAAATGATAGTCTATGCTTGACTTCATTATTAAAAAAATAGTTTGTCCGCATAACCGGAGTGAACACGCATATCGATCATCACAGTTTTATCAACCATATAATCATAAATGACCTTCATACCTTAAATTTGTGTTTGAAAATGTATCACGCTGTTTTTATATTGGTCATTTATTTACAAAGGCAATTCATCTACAGATAAATACAATCAATACAATATTTTGTTAAATGGAATGTATGACTAGAACTAGAATATATACACACATCTAAGAATTTCTAAGTATTTCCACAAGACATACCTATGAAGTTTAGGTAGAAACTTATATTTTATACATACTCAAAATCCGCACAACTATTGAGAGATATATAGTGTATTTTAGTAAATATTTAGTAAAGAAGACCTACCATTGTTTAGATCAGGCTATGATGATGATTACTAGTACGAAAACTGCGTGCATTTATAATATTTTGTGTACGCATATATTAATAGCGTAGTGCTTTTAACGTACCCATGGATTTCGGTTTCCCGATTATAGTTATTGTATCGGAAAAGCCTATTTATTTAAAAAGAGTATAGTCAATGATCAAATAGTATGAACATTAAATTAATGCATATGCACACTAATTTAATGTTCGCAGTATGTTATCACCCCCGTTTCTTTTCCTTATTTATAAATAGTATCCCCCAATCACTGTAAACGCAATGTAATGCCAATTAAAATTGTAATAAAATATGATGTCGTTTTGGGGCCGTACATGAAACTAAGATATACCTTCATGGCCTATTGACTAGGATAAATAGTAGAATATGTTCCATCTTTAGATGGAACATATACTACTTTTATATGTGATACCATGGTGTTTCTATTATCTCCGAATGTCCAAACAATGTAAATATGTCACAGAGATTGACCGTAATAACCAAATATATTCTGACACTACATTAACCAGATTACTAAGGTAAATACGTTTACTGTTTTAACAAAAGACCTACAATAATAGTGGTTTTCGTCTGCTGTTTTTCCTGGTAAACGCCACAGTAATATTAACTTCATGGCTATTAAGATACAACTCGTAGAAATTTCAGAAATGGCTAATGGTTAGGCGTATGACGACAGAGAATGTGGCTGTTAATTCGATTCTTGTCAAGATCAACCCACGCTAGTTCACCAGAAATCCACGTTCATTGAGAGTATTATGTACGTAGAAAGTTTATAAATGTGTAGCACCACTTGATACGGTAATACAGGGATACGGTTTTATTTTTAAGATAAGAATGTTAAAATCGATGTTTTTCGGCTCCTTGTTACGGTATTTGCCTACCTTACGGTGTTATTTATAATGTTATTGGATTATATTAATTTTTATTATATATAGTATTGAAATTTGTTACTAATTTTTATATTTAGTATATAATATTTTGCTTAGCCCTGGTCACTCGGAACCAACCCCGGGGCGGATTACTGCGGTATCCCGGGGTGCTACTGCATTTTCTTATGCCGGTATATTTTTAAAAAAATGTTATACTTACAGGCTTGTGACAGTGAAATGTAGATATCCTATGCTTTTTACAATTTTTGTATTCATAAAACATTTTTTTAAATTTTGAAAAGGTATTGTAAATCTTCTTAAACTGCAGTGGTGTCACTATATTCTTGGCTAAATCAGTAAGCGTTAGATCACGAAAGTAAAACACCGCTGACTCGGATCAGTACTAAAATATGTTTAGATTTGGTACTTCCAGGAGTTGTGTGTGTTCCCTCCTTATCGGGACTTTGTTTTCAGTCGTCCCGAATTCTTCCTTACACTGCACTTACATTACCGATTCTGGAGAGGTTTAGTTGGGGATTGCCCCAACCTTACCAAAAAGATGTCCGTGTATGTACTATTTCAGAAATAATTGAATTTATTATAGTATGAATAAAGGCCACCATAATGGTACTTCGCTTTTTGGAATGACCAATGTAATTTACTTGATCTTTAAGCATCGTATCCCAATAATAGTAACTGCAAATTTACGAGGCAGAACATCATCAATCTGTACACTTAAAACATTTTACTTCCTTATTTCTTTCCTCTTCTCAATATCACAATTTCACAGTTTAAAAATGCAACAAAAATATTCATAACACATATTTGTAATTGACGTGTTTATATTTTGAACCCACACTGTTATTCAAGTCATATGTTCTATTTCTTTTTTTTTCTTTCTGGTTAACTCACTGGCTGTTTATTATTAATTTACAATTTATTATCTGTATGTCTATCGTCATAGCTGTTTTTTTCAATTTCTTCTATTGTTTTTTCTACACAGAACCGTTCTTTTTTCTTTTCTTTTCTTTTTACGTGCCGTTCTACCCTTAATTCTTCTTATTAATTTATCATATAAATCAATCTATATATAATTTTAATGTGTCTGGTTTTTCTTCAGAACCATTTCTTTCTTTCTTTATAAGAGGTTCTTCATGTGTAAATGTGTATTTCTTCTCTTTTTTCTTTTTTTTCTTAATTATTTTTCTAATTCGCCTAGTGTTTTAATGGACCCTACGTTGTGTGTGTGTGTTGATTTGTATTTTTCTACTGTTCTTTCTTTTTTTCTCTTTCTTCTCCTTATTTCCAGACATGTTATTGTGTTTTTCTTGTCTTTTTTCCCCGTGGTAACCGAAGTTCATTTTTTTCTTCTTTTTTCTTTTAAACCCACCTTTGCTAGGTGGTCTGGTCCGTTACGACACAAAATTGAACGTTTGTTACATAGTCTTATCATTGAAGTTATCCCTAGGGTTATCATAGAGGGGCACCAAATTGACGTTTGATGTATAACATAAAATAATTCCGTGTGCGTATGATCGTCTAGTTTCATATGCGGTTGTGTGTTCATATCTAACTGTCCATATGCTTTTGTGTGTGGGTGTTACATGCATTTTCTTCGACATACCTTATTTCATGTGTCGTCGATGTTGATCCATCTGGAATTCATTTTCTCTTGAGAGTGAGACTGGTACCTGTTAGACGAAGATTTATCACTCCAAGACTATGAATTGGTTTTATGTTTTTTTTTTATTTAACTTCCGGATGTCGACACAGAATATGGAAGTGAATCTTGCTTGTTTGAACACGTCAGCGTCCCCCACCACCAGTGAAGTGGACGGACCAGCTATTAAGCCGTCCGTCTTCTTCAAAGTCCAAATCTAGTCTCACTGATCTAGCCAACCCGACCACGTCACTCATACGTAATCTGGTCAGCTGACCCTCGGTTCTGGTAAACGTATCTACACTCCACATTTACTCACCTCTCTCTCTCTTTCTCAATCTATTCTGTAACACACACACCCACACACACACATATATATATATATATATATATATATATATATATATATATATATATATATATATATATACATTACAAACGTAGATGAAAATATTCGTAAAATTGTTGAAGCTTCTTCGCCACTGCAACAAAATAAACGAAACAGTTGAAATATCACCTTTAAAGAAAACCTAATTGTATTAACTGAATTTCCATGTCACAGTATGAACATTTAAAAAATTACAAAAACGATTAAGCAAAAGATGAATTATTAAAGAAAATATTTTTTTCGAAAAATTAGAAATTTTAGCTATTCTTTTGTGATTTAGATTTAACATAAAAATAAACAGAAACGTAAGAATTGTTTAGTTGAATCATCAAATAACATTTTTAATATATTATTCCAAAAATACTTAACTAAGTGTGGCATTCCAAATAGATAGATAATTGCTTATTGTTAAATTTGATAAAAATTTAGGCAGTTATCACTGTTTTTCCAATTAAATTTAAAAAGAAAAAACAATCCGGCTCCTGGATTTCGCTGTAATAAAAAAAAAAAAATAACCCCATTTTATCAGGCAACCGTTATAATGAACATCCCCAAAACACACACACACACACACACACACACACACACACACACACACACACATATATATATATATATATATATATATATATATATATATTCTTTTCCATTTTTTTACATAGGCAGAACCACTTATCAAGGTCAAAACGCCACTGGAACATAACCGTTAAAGAGTGTGCAGTAGAAAATTGGAAAATATAGTAATCTTTTGTGATGGAAATTCGATAAATTTGGTAACTCATATGGAACGGCTGATCAAAAACTTGTTTACGTAAGACTTGAAGACTACTGTATTGTAGTCAGCTGAAAAGCAGGAAACGGAAGAAAATTCCATAGGTGTGCTGTTCTAAAAAAGAAGTTTTGTTTATGGAATCTACGTTTAGGTGTAGGCACATATTTTATTATATATTACAACATTATGTCCACTTCCACGTTTGTTTTTGTAGAATGACGTCTCTTGCATTTTGCCAAGTACTGTTGACGGTTACAGTCTTTTTTATACGTGCACACTTGCGTTTCCACTTAGCATGTTTCATAAACACAAAAGATATGTTAAGATATATTCAGCTTCAATTAAATCTAATTAAAAGTGCACAAAATAGTGAAATGGTAAACAAGCACACGCGCCATCTTTTAGAAATGTAAATATGTTCGAAATACTTACACGACACTATCGACCCAAGCACATAAAATAAAAACATGTCATGAACAATGAACATAGATACGTGTGCCCTTTTCCCACCGTGCCGAAATAATAACGTAATTATTTTAGAAGGCATTCATAACATGAGTAGGTGAGTGTGTTTGGTAACTATTCTGTACTGTCACCTAAAAATGTAATTAAAAAAAAAGATCGACAGGCTTGCATTTTATCTGATTAAACTATTTAAAAATAGCGAGGTGGCAAATACAATCACCAAACATGTTCATTTTCATGTATTTTTGTATTTGCTACTTTTGTCATTTACTAGTAAGGTTGCTATTCTTTACACGCGCACACATTTATATGTTTTGGAAGGTGGGGAGCTGGCTAAAACATTACGTCCACCTCCACATATTCTGTTACAATTACGACTTTTGCCTGTTGCTTTTTACCTTTTACCATTTACTAGTATAGTTGACGGTTTGATGTTCTTTATACGTGGACACGTTAACGGTTTGGAGGGTGGGGTAAATTTTTACATTACGCCCACTTCCACATTTTGCACAATAATTCAATATCTGCCAGATTTGTACGCGTGCACTTATCTCCTGTTATCACTGTCCACAATTTGCGAGTGGGTACGCTGCCTACAATTTTCACGGTTAAATATGGGGAATTATTTATCTGCCACCCCCTACAAAAAAGGGTATTTTGCTCCGATATATGTGCTTTAGGTGGGGATGTAGCGAGTGTCTATTCCTAGGGTAGTTTAGTGGTTTCTATTCCGAAAGCCGTTCTTAACATGAGAAGTTTCCATGAGTCTAAACAGTAATTATACAAGGAGAATCCATAAATTAAAAAAATAGTCTTATTCTAATGAGCCATTATTCCTAATTTTATTATTGCATTCGGATTACACATTCTTTCCTTTTCTTTTTTCGGATTCAAACAGTACCTGAATATTATCAACAACTGTAGTTTATTTTTTGTGAGAAGAGGGGGAGGTTTCCAAAGGAAACGCTGATTTACGGGACCGGCTAGACATCATCATCTATATATTAATAAGATAGCGTGCGTGTTCGTTTGTGTGTCACACTTACATCCGGGTCGAGTAATTGTTATGTTCTATTTCTTGTCATAAAAAAAAAAAATTACCAATAATTCTTCATACGTTTTGGTTTCGGTTTCGACTATAGCTGATGGCACTTAAATCAGCTATTTTTATGAATAATTTTATCAAGAATTTTTCATACGTATTCAAGTTTATATATGAGAGCAAATAGTTAACAAAACATGTTAAACACACTTTGAAAAAGAGTTAAAACCATATTTAATCTGAAAAGGAAACACTAGATAAGTGGATAGTGCTTAATCCACGGAGTTTCGAGGAAATGCTTTCCTTCTCATAAGAGGGTAGGTATTAGCAAAATCGGATTTTGCATGCAAAAGTATTTGATGAAACTGAAAGTAAGTCAATGATCTTACTTGATAACAAAAAGTGAAGCATAGGGAATAGGGTGAAGAAAAAGGTGATTTCACGTGAATGGATAGTCTGGTGAAAATTAAAGTACCCAATGACGGTAAACTCCAAAAATGTAAATCCAAGATATATATATATATATATATATATATATATATATATATATATATATATATATATAAGTTTTATTTCGATTTCGATTCAAGCTAATGCACCTAAGCCATTTATTTACTTCACGAGGGTGACGTGCACTTATTCTGCGGCCACGGCTGTGGCACTGTGGTTAACATGTTTGGAAAAATAAATTATAAAAAGTAATAGTCTCCTGAAGATTTTAGGTTTATTTCTCAGGGGGCGACCGAAATATATAAATACGAGGTAATTAGCATCTCTATCCTGTCATTTCTGACGAGACGTTTCCTCTCGAAATTCCCGAGTTTGACAAGAAAACCCTTAAGAAGTTGGAGGTTGTGAAAATCACACACAAAATAAGAACAGTTATCCGATGGATCTAAATAATACGAAAAAATATACGCATACGAATATATATATATATATATATATATATATATATATATATATATATATATATATATATATATATATATATATATAAGGTTTGTGTCTACTGTAAGTTTTTTACGCAAATATTACGCAAGTGTAAATCATGTTACAGATCCGCATGAATATAATTACACGAAATTGTTACGTAAAGATGATCATCCCATCAGAAAACTGGAGAAACTAATGGGGAATTAATTAAAATAAATGTTCATGATATGAAAATTAGTTTGATCTTTTGAAGATTTAGGCAACTCCACACCAATAAGAAACGAACTTGTATTCAATTTTTTCAATAATAGAAAAAACGCATTTTAATATCAATATCGATACATAAAAAAAGTAAGGAGCGTATATATATATATATATATATATATATATATATATATACATATCTGTATATATATATATATATATATATATATATATATATTCCTTGGAAATATATTTTCTTGCATTACAAAAACAAATGATAGTAAGCGGAAAAGAGAATATAAAAATTATATATATATATATATATATATATATATATATATATATATATATATATATATATATATATATAAACATATGTGTGTGTACGGATGTATCGCCCTTTTGTTGTATGTATATACTCAGGCTCCGTTTTGGTATACACCTTTCGAATATACGAAGTAATCTATTTCAACTTGACTGTTTCAAATGGTCGATCATATCAAATATCGTCGTTCTTTAATTGCGACAAAGTTTATCTGAAGCCGAACACACAAACACTCTAGCACACAAGCAGAGTCTGATTTTGTTAATTCTCACAGGCACAACACATATAAAAATACTTCTTTCAATTTTACTACACACCCTTTAAATTGGCTCGAAAAATTATTAAATGAACAATTCATTATCGTTTATTGATGGCGCACCTCTAAACTAACGCTAGTCTATTTTAGTAACATTGTTTCTATTAGTATAAGTCCCTAATATCTATTTATCTCAGTATTGCATCTCCTGGTTTGCAGACAGAATAAAATTAGTAGAAGACCGATAAATTTTAAAATATGAAAAACAGAGAATACTGTGAAAATAACACAAATAATTACACAGCATTTAATAGAAGATGTCTTTTTTTAGTTTGCCTTATTTCCATTTATATAATCGTATATCTATCATTTTCCACAGTCATATTTTCTGTATCCGAGATTTTCAATGAATCTATATTTATACTCATTTCCATTGAGATATTGGACTTGCAACCAGCTAGTTTTATAGTCAAGAGTTCTACCAATTAGGCAAAGGGATCGCAGCTCGTAAAAGGTATCATCAAATATTCGAAAACAAATACATAGATCTCCGGGTTGTCTGATTACAATCTATATTATGGCCTAACTTATATGAAAACGAAAAATAATCCAAATGTGCATAGTATATTTACGCATACGTAGTGGTGTACTCCAATCAACTGACGACCGCCAAAGTCAATTGTGTTTTGTTTCACTCTTTAGCAACATTTTTTAACACACTAACAAAGTTTGTTCCACAGGTTCCAAACTTAACATTCAGATTTGTAGACCAAGAATTTACAGAACATTTCTAAAAAGAAAATGTTCCTTTAATAGACAGCAGATGCAAATTTATATACCTACTAGAAACCAGCTCCCAACTTGCCAGTCATAAGATACGCTTAAATGTGCAATTTTAATCAGTGTATTTATTATTATAGAGTTAACATGTTATTGATTATTATAATGGAACCAGTAAATAGCATCGATTTCAGAAGTTTACCAGGCTAAAATTCAAATCGAATTTGTTCCACTGCTCAGATTTTTCGGTATCTAAAGGCTTCAAGTCGGTAGGGAGATATTGAAACGAGGATTTTAATGGACATCTTTTTTCATACAGATAGTCAAGGTCATTTAATATTGCTCTCATTGTCTTTCTCTCGCTCTCTTTATATATATATATATACATGTATGTATGTCCGTGCATAATATACACACACACATATATATATATACATATATATATGTGTGTGTGTGTGTGTGTTTATTCTTTTTCAATATCCGAATCACACGAAAAGAAACGTAAACATACAAACATTGCTTCTGTAGATGTTGAAAATACGTACTTCAATGTTCTAGTTAAATAAATAACATACATTTTGTACAAATATATGTAATATTCTCAACCACTGCCTCCTTAAAATTAATCCTAATATTTTACACAAAATAGTGTAGATCTACAGAACAGATTTCCCATTTTATGACGAGACTAATGTACGAAAATATGGTGTTTTCTTGTCTCTGTTTTGGCCCAACAGTTAGCAGTTTCTCTACATCTGCAACTTAGAAGATGAGACCAGTATATGGACAGATATCAATAAGTAATTGGGCATAGCCCATGACAAAAAATAAAATTAATATTTCACTACAAAAGATTTAACACATTTATCCTTATTAAAACTAATATTTCGCTCGGTTGACTGATATACTTCAGGATACTAGCTTAGTTTACGAAGTAAAATGTCATTTGGTAACCAGTTTTATCGACATTAAAAGTAAAAACATATAAGTTTTATTATCACGAATTTATCGAGTAAATTGATCATGCTTCGCTTCAGAAGCATTGCTATATTTAACGCCTCAGTGATCAACATTCTATATGTTGTCCTAAATTAGGATGATTTTTGTTGACAGCACATTTTCACATAGACATGCAAATACTAAACTATAACTTGACATACTAGAAGGATGTATGATAAAAACTAAATAGACGAAATAACAATAAAATAAAATTTAAAAAATAGTAGACGCATTAGTGAAATGCTTTTAATTTTTTAAAATAATTGGTGAAAAAATGTATTTAATGTTTAAATATACTTAGATTATTGTATTCCCTTACAGTGAAACTAAAATAATTAGAAAGTGCTCGTAGATAAAAACAATATAATGAATACATTATCTAGTTGCTATTAAATTTTACAATGTTATTCATGTTTAAAGATTATGTAAAAGAGAAGTAATTGACATATGTTTTACTTAATGCAAATGTAAGATTAATTAACATGTAATTTAAATTTAAAAACATGTAATTTTACTTTAAAACATGTAATAAAATTTAAAAAGACATAAATAATGCAGCATATATATGCACACACACACAGGAACACACACACACACATATATATATACATATATGTATATATATATATATATATATATATATATATATATATATATATATATATATATATATATATGTCTGTGTGTGTGTAAATGTGTTTTTAGGTATGTTTCCAATACCCCTCTGTGAGCCAATCTAACTAAAACAAAAAAAATGATAAAATTTTATAAAGGATTGTAATTCTTAAAGGCACCATTTCCTTATAAAACAAATTCATTTATGTATGCGGATATTTTATTTTAATATATTATATTCTTCGAATCCTTAATATGTTTTAATTCAACGTTTTCTACTTTCCACTTCCCCTCGGACAATGATGACATTTTATTTGTACACTCATTAAATTCATACAATATTTGAGTTGAACAATGTGCAATTCGGAAAATGTCAAATACTTTCAAGCATCACATCGCAAGCAAAACGGCCATTTTTGTTTTGCGCATATTTAATTCATATCAAATTTTATTTGACGAATTCCTTATTCGAGCGAATACCCATTATTGCAAATCTCTATGTGCCACTTAAAATAAAGACACTTTTCTTGTGTCATAGTTATTGTAGAACAACTTTATTTAAGCGACACTTCACATAGCCAATGTTAAATACGTTTGCAACAGTGAATTTACTGACACAAGGTATAATTATTGCGGAATAAAAAGAACCGTTTAAAGTATAAAATACTATAACCTAAGCTATATTGTAAGCGGGGTTTTAATAGGATGCTTTCTGTTTTATTACATTATGGACATGCAAGCCCTATGATATCCCCTTCCTAATTTCACGAAATAAATAATTTACTTTACTAATATATATAAAATGAAACACTGATAAATTTCTTACTAATTTATTGTTTATTATAGTAACGAAGTAAAACTCCACGATCCGATTGACTTACGAGTGTTTCACAATACAGAAACTAGTTGTTACGTGCATAATAATATTATTATCATTCCAGTATTTCTTCAATTTTGAGGCAGTGTAATATGTTGGCTATAAGGGATGTACGCGATCAAGGTCTGATGCTCAATTGTTTTAAGAAAACAAACCCAAAACTATATGGTAACTCGACTGATACCTAATCCATGTTTTTTTAAAAAATGTAATGAAGAAACTGCTGTAAAGGTCCTATGACCACGACAAGGTGTTACTTCTGTATGAGTTATTTTTAGTGTGTGTGTTTTTTTTTAATTCGAAATGCTACATTTTCGGAGGATTTTCACAATTTTATTTTGTTATTTTTCAATATGAGGCAACGAAATCAAAACATATGAAGTACCCACACAAAAAATTACACAACAAAGTGATCACTAAATATGCTCGACACCAACAGTGCTGGTGAAGAAGAAAGTTCTTTATCAAGAATCAAGTCCAATATACCCCTTTCAATTTGAGTGGTGTAGTTTGAACGCTGAAGAAATTGATAAGTTTCATTAAGCGATTCTATAAGTGCCACATTGTTTGCAAAAATCTGATCTAAACGGAAATCACCAAACAAAAGTACTCTTATACCCACAGGCAATTTAGTGAGAAGATTTTAAACACTTCCTAGTGGCTAGGCTTGCAGTAGGCGAGCATACAACTAATCCCATATATTAAACAGCAAAATTACAATGTTTCCTCACAAACGATATCTTATATTTTAAAATTCGGTACCATTTTAACCCCCTTATTTAGAAACAGGATGAGCTTTAGAAGAAAAATTAAAATTAGCTCCAAAATGTATGTTTTCACTACTGGATCCAAAAGTTATGTTTTCCCTACTGGTTTCAGCCCCAGAATTTTCCCAGGTTCAAATATTACGTTATGGGGAATTTTCAGTAAAATCTAATGACCGGAAAAAAATATATGTCCCAGAAAATGTTTTTTTGGCCATTCTGACGTTTTTGAACCACTGGGGACGCAACCAGAACTTTTATCAAAAAATAGAAAATGTTAAATTTCTTCCCTCGGGTGTGTGTAACTTCATGCAAAATTTTAGAAAAAATTAATGACTAGTTTTTGAGAATTGTGCGGACGAAGGAGCGTGGATAAATTCTAAGGTCCTAATTCGATGACGTCGGTGGAATAATGGACAGACATAGCACGGACAGAATGTACGTGTTCTCCAACAGAAAACTACAGGGCTTGAATTTCTAGGCATTGAGTTTAACGTAAACCCTGATGGACGGCTATTACAGAAAAGGACATGTAAGAATTTTTACTGCAGCATTTTTGAAATTGAAATATTAATTAAAACTAAAAACAGTAAGTATATACCAATAAAAATGTTTACTTTTAAGTCATACATCATCAACTCCTCAATTCTAACATGCAAAAGAATATGTTAAGTGTACAAAGAAAAGAAAACATTAAGCATATTTGAAGCCTAATGATGCTTGCTTAAATATACATCAATTGGTGCATAGAGGGAAATACCTAGGTCTTATTTACGACATCAGAATGATCGTAAAACATTATAAAAGTCTATACTAACCCAGTATTCATAACAATTATATAGATAATAAAATAAAATTGAAAGCCTGCCTTGACAACATACCTTCTAAATCAAATAAAAGACGGTATTCTGTGCATTTATGACGTTATAAGCTTTATACGACAACAATTAGTTTGATATAATACACTCCTATTTTGTTATAGCTTATTCATTCCTTATGTATATATATATATATATATATATATATATATATATATATATATATATATATATGTATATATGCATATATACAAAAAAAAAGATCTCGTTTAAAACCATCTATACTCACGTTGAATTTATTTAAAAAAAAGACCTCTTTAATTTTCAATGATTTGACTACCGCTTTACTACAAATGTACTATCTCCCGTCCTTTTTGTTTCAACAAATCACCTGTTTTTATATCCGGTGAAAAAGACAAATTTATAAGCAGCATTACTTTCTTACTGTATAGATATAACTAGATTCTTATCTATTAGAGATAGGCAGCAAAAAATAAACTGCGAGGATGTTATTGTGTAAAGAGTTTAAATCTAAATGAATCGTGGATTCAAACTTCTTGCATATGTTTATATGTCATCTTAAACAGTTGAAGTTTCCTTTTGTACGGTAAATAATATATGGAAATAGACAATGGATAACTTCAACCTATATATATATATATATATATATATATATATATATATATATATATATATATAATGTATATGTGCATATATATATATATGTGTACATATATAAAATTATGCATGAGAATTTCTATCTATTTATCCATCCATCTATCAATCTCTCTCTTATTCTATGTATGTATATGTGTATATATATATATATATATATGTATCGAATAAAGAACAGCGCACACATGTATGTATTAATGAATTTAATTTATTGAGTTCTTCACTCATTTGCAATAACGCACATGGCCATATTACACGTTTTTCTTTTTTGCAATATACTTATTTTCGTTTGATTTTATGTTCGTTATGAAATATTAATTACTCTAATATTCATTCGTATTGGATGAACAAAATCTCGATAACTAAATATATAAAAGAAATACAAGTAAAATTTTACTATTCCCAAAAGTGTCGCGTATTTGATAATTACAAACTAATACGTTGGCATTCTGATTCTCCTAAGGGCAGCTACATAAAGTAACGTTTAATCTTGCCAGTAACACATTGATGACCATTTAGAAATACCAGACGTTTCATGTAGTTTAATGTCGACGCTTCTGTCAGTTCCTGCATTATACCTGGTCTGTTATTGTTTAGAAGCTGTTCTGCAACTGGTTTGGCTGAGTTGCACAAGAAAGTGAAACTGTTTCTGCCCAAAGCAGCTTTTTTTAAAAAACTTCAAACTCTGTGTAATCCATTATTTCTAATATGATCAGTTTTTTTTTCATCTTAGCGACGAACATAAATTCGTTTTGCTGTCTGTTTAAACGAATAATATTATTCCTTCCTACACCGAATGGTAATTTGAAAGAAGTATATATAAGACTGAAAGATATCAAAAATTTGTTTCATAAGTGTGAACAATACACGTGTTAATAACCTTTACAGATCGCATCGTAGCCGGGGCCTTGCCTGAAAGGATAACTACGCCTAAGAACACAAAAATACTAGTGGTAATTTATGAAGTCGTATTTCATAGAACAACGAAATTTATTGCAACTATTCCGCTATTTTATAAAAGGAACTGCTTTCCTTATATGGCTGTTATAACCGTAACAGTGGTATTTGGTGGACGTGCACAACGATATACCTGTTTACATTTTATTTACATCCTGCAGATAACTGCACTCGGGGAAGCAGAAAACAAGGTTAATACAAAATAATTTTAAGCGAAATACTGCTAGAGTATAAGTGCCCCAGTCCTTAGGCAGGTCATTATTTAATCCGTTGTATTTTGTTGTGTGTCAGATACGACAAGAGTCTTTACATCAATGGGCAAAAGTGTTATGAGTATATCTAAGCAGATACCATTAAAATACTTGTAAAACAAAAAAAATCTGTTTTGGAATCTTCCGTTTTTGTAATTACTCAAAGACTTTCAACATACTAAAATACTATCCATTATATAATTAAACTAAATGATTAGCTGCACATGTAAAATTATCCTAAAACGTGTCTACTTTAGGATATTTTTACAATTATTCCAGGAATTTATTCTATTTTGCCACAGAGACAATTGAATGGAATTCTATCTTAGAGAAGATACCGCACATAAATAAACTAAATTAGATTTCGGAAGTATTGGAAAGCAAGTTGCTAATTTATAATTATCTCTGTTTCTGTTTTTTCTAATAAGGAAGCACGATTTCAATTCTGAGCAACTGTATACAGTTCAATTTTCCCACGTTTGTTTACATATATTGCTAAATTGTAGACTACTAATAATGCCGTTGCATTAATAATGAATAGATCAGATAGAATTTGATCTCACCCTAGTCGATTTCATAATCATATATGATATGAAGTAAGCTAATAGTAAACGGACGACGCCATACGCCCGAATTCCTGGCGCGAGTGTGCAAACGAGCATGTTTTAGAACGATTTTATGATATGTAGTATATTTGTCGTCATCGATTCCCTAGTCCGAATCATTGCAAAATAACATAATAAAATAATCAAAAATGAAAAAAAAAAACTAAGGAATCTGTGTTAGTCGTGACGAGACTCTTCCTCTCTTTTCTGTTTGATCGGCGATACTCTACTTATTGGATATGTTTTCGTCTTGACAAAGGAAGGACTAGATTTATATTGTTTACAACGAAGATTTATGAGAGAGACATCCTCTTTAATAGTATTGCGCGTCCTGGCCAATCGTAAGTAAAATTAATGATATCAACTGATATCGGCTTCTTTAGACAACAATGTCTGAAGAGGTGCATTGCATGCCTTGATAAGACTTGTTATTTTCATATATCTTTTATAAATAATGTTATAAATAGATAATATATGTATACCATGTATTGTTTATTTGTGTGTCGTATTACCAAGGCCTAAAGCCGACTGGAGGATAAGGATTAATTTGTTAGTATGTTGACGATGATGAAAACACATTGAAAGGACTGGTAATACTGTGTAGTCTTAAATTTTAGTAAACAGATAAACAACATTTGTAATCATTGTATGTGAAAACAACCTTATTCTAATGCATCCATGTAATATCATTTAATCATAGATGAGATGTTATTTGAAAGTAACATTTATCATAGAATTTCCAAAGTGTTTCGAGTAGACAGACACTGTCAGTACTAGTCGCGAATTGTTTACAGGGGAGAGAGGCAGCACAGATTAGAGTTTGATGGAGTCTAGCAAAATCACTTCTGTGAGAACGAGGATATATACAGGCTCAAAAGTAGCCCTGGCTCTTTAATCCTTCTTATCGACCAACTCATACCACAAGAGGAAATTGAATACTTTTCCTAATGGAATGGTGTACATGCCACACGTCTCACAGATTACTAACACGAGTTCAAAACAGGTTTACTGAAAGGAGAACGATAGGCAAAGGCGTATGGCAACCACGTTCCTCGGAACTGCTCTTCATGCGAATTTTATCTTTGGGGGATCTTAAAACAAAAAGTGTATGCAAAAGATCCTACCAATCTAGATCAGCAAAAGAAGAGCATTACCAACGCTATCAGGGAATCACCAGGGAAGATCAACAGGCAGTATCACAACGTGGTTAAACGTGTCCAAAAATGCATGAATTTCAACAAGAAGCAGTTGTTAGTGTACTTAGAAAAATCATTTATAAAACCTTATATTTTCCTCAAAGTTGAAGATTAAATCCTCAGTGTGGGCAAGCGAAAAATACAATAGCGATTTATATAGGGCTTCTATCCATTTATGTGGTATGGAACAAGAACATGCTCCCCCGTGACATACATAAAGGATGCCGCTCTGAATTCCGTCCAAAAAAAAAAATAAACACTTTCCCCAGTTCGACAAGATGCACCTGAAGAATGTCAGAGGTGTCATCGACTTAAACGTTGGGAAAATCGCACACAAGTCGTAGTAATAAATAAATCAAAATGTGACGAATAACCAATCCTTATCTCAAAAACTTGTGAACGGCATATTTTTCACGGTTATCAGTTTATCAGTAATATATGAATTCCTTTAAAAATGCTTGTTCGTGTAATAGAAAACATAACAGGCAAATTCAGAAGAAAAGCAAACATTTTTTATCAGCAAATTACCCTGAAATGAGACAAAAGTTAATTAATTGAATTATGTTTTCAACATCCAATATGCACTTCTTAAATAATTATAGTGAAATTTGATAAAATATTTAAAACCGAATTACATATTAAGTCAATCGGATATGAATGATTATTTACTTATCTAAATATGTTAATGTGTTTTCTCCTATTCAAATAACTTTATAAAAAAATTCACTGCTCACATTCAACGGATGCCAATTGAATGTGAGTAGTCAAGTTTTTTTTTTATATCCATAATCTTTTTCGCAAGTAGAGTAACTTGCCAGGGGGCAGCACTTGATGTGCACTTGTAGAAAAATACAGATGAAAACCTGCGATATTGTGTGAGTTACAGCAGGACGAATGTAACGGCTTGGAGCAGTTGATAAGCCCCGGCACAATAAATTAACAAAGCAGGAGTGGAAGACACTACGAGAATCCTTTCGGGTACCAAAGGACTATAAGTGCCAGTAACACGGACAAATCACATATAGTAATAAGAATGAAGTGAAAGTAATATGTACTGCAAATACCTAGGAAGAAAAGATATACCCATATATATATATATATATATATATATATATATATATATATATATATATATATATATATATATATATATATATATATATATATATATATATATATATATATATATATATATATATATATATATATATATATATATATATATATATATATATATATATATATATATATATATACAAGGGGTGGTTACCAACAATGTGTATCTTTTAACATTATTTTATTATTCCGAGTTTTGGTATTTCGTTGAAAATTATGTTTAGATCATTATAATAATGTTTTTTTAAATCATTGAAGTATTTTTAACTCGTTTCAGACGTTCTGTGAAGCGTCCTCTTCAGAAAGTATTTCAAATGTTCAAGATGCGTTAAGAATATAAAAGAACATTCTACTTTTCATTCGTATGTCCAATTTTTATTACTGGGGCATTGGGCTGGACTGATGTCTTATGTTACTCTCTCTCTCTCCCTCTCTCTCTCTTTCTCTCTCTCTTTCCTGGTGTTTCTATTTATCTTTCTTTGTGTTTTTCTCATTTTTGTTCCTTTTTTACTCTTACTTTAGTGGGAGTGAGGGGCCCATTTGTACTAAGTCAACTGGGTGCATAGGGTAGTAGGTGTGCGTGTGTGCGTGTGTGCGTGTGTGTGCGTGTGTGGGTGTGTGAGTGTGTGTTCTCTTTTAGTGGTTTGAAGAATGTATATTCTGTTTTATAGTATGATAAAGTTATTTGCTCCCCTAGGAAGGTAACTGTGATCCAAGTTCGTTACTAATGTGTGTGTGGAAAGATGGGGGGTCCAACTCGTCTGACATGTAATCAACATACAAAAGCCGGAGTACATAAGCATCCCAAACCCCAATGACCTCTCATTCAGACACATAGTAGCAGGACCATCATGCCTTACAAGCAGACTTAGCAACATAATAAATATATTATTACAGCCCTTCACCAATCTAGTCAGAAGTTATGTAAGAGATGACACACACTTCCTTATCCCCCTACCACAAACAGTAGACGATGGGACAATACTAGTCACATTCGATGTTAGCAGCCTATATAGCAATATCACACACAACCTATGAAAAAAATCTATCTCATATTGGATTGACAAACATACGCAGACTTTACACCCCAGATCCAATAAATAATTCGTGATTGACAGCATGGACATAATCTTCAATAACAACTCCTTCTAATTCAATAAAGACAACTACATCCAAATACTTGGCAGAGCAATAGTTACTAAAATTTCACCAACATATGGACTCCTTACACGCGCCTTCCTAGACGAGACCTTTTATGAAAGGATAGAGCAGAAATAAGGACACAATATAAAAACACTGTTCATAAAATCCTGGAAAAGATACCTAGAGGACTGCTTTATCCTCTGGAGGACCACATAGGGGCATATCAGAGAACACCACATTTTGCTACAAAATCTACACGGACTTTTGCTACAAAATCACACTAGAACAAACCCCCACAGAACTACCTTTCCTTGACATCCTAGTAACAATCAAAAACAATAACATAATTACATACATCTACCACAAACCCACAGCCACTCAACAATACCCCCACTTTAAAAGCCAACATCCTAAAAACTGTCGAAAATCAATACCTACTCCCTATTAAGTAGAGCATGCACCATAGTAACAGACAGGCACGTCCATTCGGCTAAACTGAATGAACTGCAACTAACCCTGCAGAAAAGAGGGCATCTACTACCATTAATACAGAAATGTATTGAACTGGCAGAAAAAATTCCAATAGACTAACTAAGAATCCCAAATGAACACAACAAAGAACATATTTTAGCATACGTCTCCACACACAACACAAACAGCCCAGAACTATTTACACAGATAACAACAATTACTTTATCCTTCTCAATCAAAACGACAAACAAAACAACATACGTAAAACAACAAAAATAATAAAAAGCAAACGCCAACCCCAAAACCTAAAACACATCCTAACTTCATCAAAACTCGTTCCACACACTACAAAAATGGTAACAGAATGCAACAAATCGCTATGTGGAGTATGTGACATAACAATAGAAGGACACACACACATTCATAACATTCAACACAAACTTTCAAAATAAAAAAAGGATTAAAATTACATTTCCAGAAATGTAAGATATACACTAAGATGCACAGCATGTGACAAATCCTACATAGGCGCCACCAAAAATTTCAGCAATGGAGCGGCCTTACATAAGAGCAACATCAACATTGCAGATAACAGACAACTCTATGTTTCGAAACACGTAAACACATGCAGTGGAAACAGCTTCAAAATAATGCCAATTTTCCCAACAGGCAATTATTTTTATTTACTTACACAGGAAAACAATTTCATAACAAGATTCACTCCCGAACTAAATAGAGCTTAATACCAACATACAAAACATGAAATGCAAGACACACTCGCATGTACGTACATATACATATACATACTCACACACAAATCAGGACCGACACATTAAAACACACACAGACATCCCCGCATACAACCACACACAGACAAAACACGTCTGTCTCTAATGCAACACATTGAACAATACCAACCCCATTTAACCTTGAAGCCAACAACACTAGGACACACCTAGAACCATAGTGTAATATATGTTTCAACACCTCGTTCACAGGAGAAATCCCTCATGATTGAGATAACTATCATCCCTTCTATCATCCCTCCTCCCATACCTATACACCTCCAAGTGGTCCCTCTCCTTTGGGGGCGAGATCTTCGTCACACTAAGTACCGATCTTGGGTCTGACCATACCCACATGTGGAGACAAATAAATAGAAACAGTATAAACTCCCCTACGTATATTTATAAATACACCTCTTTATCTAAACAAACACAATATTAAGAATACCCGAACAGTCTAGGACTGAAATGAAAAATCACAATACTAAAATCTAAGAATCCAAACAATAAATATCAAAATTGAATGAAAACACCCCTACTCTTATTTCAGAAGGGGCTAGTCCAACCTCCTACCACACACACATTAGTAATGAACTTGGATCTCAGTTCCCTTCCTAGGGAAGCAAATAACTTTATCATACTATAAAATAGAACATACATTCTTCAAACCAATAAAAGAAAACACACACACACACACGCACACACACACATCCTACCCTATGCACCCAGTTGACCAAGTACTAATGGGCCCCTCACTCCCACAAAAGTAAGAGTAAAAAAAGAAAAAAAAATGAGGAAAAACACAGAAAGATGAATAGAAACACCAGGAGAGAAAGAGTATGAGAGAGAGAGGAACATAAGACATTAGTCCAGCCCAATGGCCCAATAATAAAAATGTCACGCATGAATGAAAAGTAGAATCTCTTACACATATTTCCAGCTCACGGAATCATTTCAAATGGACATCGAAAATGTTCTTTTACATTTTTAACACCTCTTGAACATTTGAAATACTTTCTGAAGAGGGCGCTTCACAGAACGCCTGAAACGCGTTAAAAAGATTTCAATGATTTAAAAACATTATTACAATGATTTAAACATGATTTTCAATGAAAAAGCAAAACACGGAATAATAAAATAATGTTAAGAAATACCCATTGTTGGTGACCACCTCCTTATTTAAATATACATTTTTCTCTCGTTTGAATTTCTTAACCCATTATATATATATATATATATATATATATATATATATATATATATATATATATATATATATATATGTCAGGTAATGTTATGTGCTACTGGTACCATGTACCCCAGTACTACCTGCCTCATGGTCGGGTCACCGGCGACTAAACTGGTTCCCCCACCAGACTTGTTTGGTGAGGAGGGCGGCTAGTCTCCCTGAAGTATTAAAAACAAGACCTTCCAAAGGGCGAATGAACTCTTTTTCTGGGTCAACGGCCAACTAGCACCGTGTATATTTGTGTGTGTATATGTGTACTGGGATAAAGAGGGCTCCCTAAGTCGTGGTGAAGGCAACCTTTCTAGGAGAAGGAAATCTCTGATTTAAAAAACAATAAAGCGGAAGACCATTACCCGCATTAAGCTGGTCTGCAGTTTAATTTGTTGTTGGCTATCTTGATATTACTTGTTGCTGGATCTCAACATTTGGAACCGAGAGAGAGACTTAGCTGTCGTACAAAGCTAAGCCTCTGTAACATCATATTTGTATAGATACTCCCTCAGGCATTTGGGCTCATGGATTTTAAATGTCTGAGGGAGTGGCACTCGTCTGACAAGACGTTGCAATCATCATATATATATATATAAAGAGAGAGAGAGAGAGAGAGAGAGATGAATGTATTCGGGATATCTTTGTTTTGCGATCTTAGTCGCTCAGAAGGGAAAAGGGAAAATCACAGAAATCCTTACCATGGTTAGAATTCAGTGCGCAAGTTGGAATTTTGGCGCAGGCCATGGAGGTTATTCAGTAAAGCGTGATGCTTCTAATGTTTTTGTCGAGTTCCAGGAAATCCGAGTAAATCAGTATGATGAAAAGCTATATCCTGATAATTATAAGTCAACCACAAAAAAGTAGGTAAATGAGCTTTGATGTATGTTCTATAGTTAGAAAATAAGACAAAGCTCAAATTAGTAGAACCGCCATGCGAAAGAAAGGATCAGGATAGATTTTGGCCGAAGAGCCCTCGAAATGGTAAAGAGGTAAAGTGGGACCTCACTTTACGGCATAAGAGAAGCTGGATGGAGCAGATGATATGAACTACACTTTTACTCTACATACAAAAAGAATATGCCGGGGATATAGGAAGGAGATTCTGGTCTTAAAATAATTAAGGAATCAGTTGGAAAAAAGCTGAGTTAAAAGTTTTTATGGTGTCGGATCTTTCTTAGCCAACTGGTTGTACGGATATAAAGGAAAAATGTACTGGATTTTAAAAATGCGTCCATATTTTAAAAATAAGAAATAAAGGAGTTCTAGCTGAGCAGGGATATCCGCTTCTCATTTAAGTAAGAAAGCAGACTAGATAAGTGAAAATTATATTAAGAAAAGACACGAGTCGAACCCTGTAGGCAAGTGTATAATTGAAATCTTAGGAATGCAATCCATTGTTTATTCTTTTAGAAATTACTAAATATTATTTATCTCGAAAAAAGGCGATTGTCCATTCTTTTAGAAAAACTGCATATTAAATATGTCAGTTAAAAGAATGGACAATGCGAGTTTATGAAATTCTTTGTTTGCCAAAAGTGATTTTTGGGGGTGAGTATATATATAAAAAACGTGATATTGTCACGTTGGTTAACAGTAGACTTATGACATTATAAACAAGATAATTTCTCAATATATTGAATCTAAGGGTTCGAAGTACGAGAATTAATGAGAGAGAATCAGAGAAGACCAAACGCACTGATCAAGTCAGTTGGAGACTGGGAGCCTCTTAGAGGCGAAAAGAAGAAGAGAATTCATGTAGTTATACAAGTTTGAATTCCTTACTTCATCAATCGGCCGACAGATGAAAAAATCATCTATATTTTGTAACTGTTGTCTGTCGTGTATTCTTTCCAACCGAAAAGGCAAATGTGTTTTGTGGATTCATCTATAAACGAACACTTGTATAACTCCTCCCTCATGTAGTGTATGCTACCTCATCTAGTTAACAAAAACTGTATAAATATCTCCCTCAATACTGTCATGATCGCTGTCATATTTGTTCTGAGCCCCCTGTTTTGTGTTCCAATATGTACCCACGACACAGCAAATGGAAAGATTTTAGACAGTAAGCAGAATGTAATATCTGTATATTTCTTAATGTGATCCGTCAGATTACATGAGGCTGACATTTAATCCTTTGGATAATTTTCAAAGTAAGAAATACCATGCACATTTACAATTAATTTATTAAATTGGAAATGTGTGTCGTAATCCTTTGTAGATATGCACCGCGAGTCCATAAACACATGTACCGTGCGGTCTAAGTTAATGATCTGATTTTTCTTAAAGGGGCGTTTTTTTTAGGAGGCATAAATAGAGCGTACCTCATCTCTAAAATACCTATTGTGTATTCATACATAATCTTCAATACAACTGAGATCATGTATTTCATCATTTTTTTAAAGATTGCAACTAAAGGACTGATAATAAGGAAAATGATAGTTTAGGTAAATAATGGGGATCATTTGAGCATGAATTCTGTAGAGGAGTTAGTGAATGTTGTAATGTATTTTGCGCCCTCATGCTTTTTTTAAAGTACCCTAAAAGGCAATTCGTTGTGGTTCATGAAACAACTAATTGTCTAAAGATTCATTTTTCGCCAATTATTCCATCTTCAAAACTTATATGTGTGTTTTAGATGTAAACAAGAATAACCTTTACCACGTTGTCATTGTTGAATTCATACAACCCATCCACAAATTGCTCTACATAAACGGAACAGTTGCAGCATTATGAGAAAGAGCTCTACGTGCCAGATATTGACTATCATAAGGTGTTGTTTATTGGCAAAAGTTAGATGATGTAGTAGAACTTTATTTTTGACAGTTTTCTGTCCATTTCCCTCCCCAATTTTCTGATAGAGCAATATTATTTCCTTATTTATTCTATCAACGTTTATACATATATATCTAACTTTTTGATAATGGTTTTGTTGTCGAGTTGGTTGGCTTTTTTTTTCATTGCACTGCCAACATTTCATTCGTCACTAATAATATCGCGCATATTAATATCGAATATAAAAAAGTCCATAGCCTTCAAAATCATAAGAAAGTTGTTTTATTTAATTGGTAGAGATCGATTTTAAATGTTATCAAATGTTTCTACGAATTGAAATTGCTTATTTAATAAACACCTTGAAAATACTACTATCAGAAATTAAATTACCCAAATATTTTGGTGCTTATGCGCTTAAATTATTATATTTTTTAAATGGGATTTCCGAATTAAATTCAAGTAGTACAGCAGTATTTATCAGATTGTTATGCAGATTAGTTTCATAACACCTTCGTCTTTTTGTATTAGAATGAAGTTCTCACGCTTAACTTTTTTTTTTCAGCACGCTAACATTAGTGAGTAAGTACAGTACTTGTTTAAAATTTCAATAAAAGTAATAACATTTTAAATGAATACATGAATTTAAAAGTAATGTGTACTTAACTTAATTAGAGTTACTTTGGGTATTAACTCTTGATCAGGTTTATAATGAAGAACACAACTGATTTTATTGTACGCGTCTTTAATTAATCTGATATTTATTTTCTTTCGTAAAGTAGGGATGATGATTTAGATTTGAATATTGACATTATTTTTCTAGTTTTTCTGCTTATCTTTTTCGGGCCTTTTTTACTCAGTTTTTTTTATTTAAGATAGAAATGAATATTCACGGATGCAAATTCAGTTTGTATTAGCAAAGTAGTGTAAGCTTAGTTTCAAAAAATATTAATAAAAACAAAAAAAGAAAACGTTTTTGTCTATTTATTAAACGCAAACCATGTTCCTATTAACTTTATATTAGCAGGGGTAAGTGGCGGCTTTTCCCGGGCGTAAAATACGCTTACGTATGATATTTTTAATTTGCCCAGATTCCGTATATATATTAATAAAGTCATGATGTCATAAGTTAGAATTGAAATTGGAACATTCAAAGCTGGTGACGTAACTACTGCACAAATATGACACGCATAGTAATCGATTAAGAATTGAAAATAAACTAAGATTAATGTATAAATGTTCAATGATTTTTGTTTTTCAATTTTGACTAATTTTTGACTCCTTAAAATCAGTTTCACTCATAAAAGTTCGGTAGGTAAAACATCAACTCATTTCAGACCGCTAGCGCTGCTCTGCAACTTTTAGTTCTAGGGAAGATAAAGTTTGAAAATATGGACGCAAAAAAACTTAAAGACAGACAAACAGACATACCGACGGACAGATATATAACTGTTTATATATGAGATTTCAATGACTAAAACCAAAACGAATGTATTAGTATACAGACGTTTTATTTATAAATTATGAAAAGTGAAAATGACAAATTAATTATGAGCAAAGAGGAAATGTTATTTTTGGATTTAAACTGATATAACGTATTTATTTTTGGGGGAAAATGTGTGATATCTTGTGGTTCTCCGTAAGTTTAAACTGCCATAAATAGTGTATTTCGTTATGTTTTACTTGCATTGATTATTTTATCCAGTTTTTACAGTAAAATATATCTGATTTAGACTCTAATTGCAATTTATAAAATTAAAATAAATTATCCATACAACACTAGGCATACCTGCTTGTTTAAAAAGAAAAATTTAAAACGTTACTACCAAGTCTAAAAACGTGCTCTCATAGAAATTATCCACACGCGAAAGTGCAAGACACCAAATGTTGTCTATACTAATATCTAGCGCTTCTGGTTGCGAGGAGATTAGTACCCTCCTCGCAACCTCGATTTCTATTGTTTGTCTATGTTTTCAATTTTTATCTTGGTTATTTTAATAAAACGTTTAGAGAATACACTCTTTACTTCATTTTATAAATTTTTCTGTGTACATGATTTCAAAATGCTGTATCTGTAAAAATGTTTTATTGTTTTTTCTGCTTCGGAATTTTAACAGAAATTGTTAACGATTCCGAGAGACAATAAGCAAGCCTTCTTGAGCTTTTCCTTAAAGTTTTCACGAAATGAGCTCATCTTCCGTTCTGTGTCCATTGGAATATTTTCATCACTGAACTGCCTAGATTAAGATTACATTAATATGTAATAAGTACATTGTACTGTATATAATTACTTAATGACTTATTGAGATAACTTCCGAACATATATATCAGATATTAATTCTGCGCTCCATGTTAAAATAAGAACGTGCCCTCTATCTTATCCAAACTGAATGAATGAATTACCCCTTCATAATCTTTTAGAAAAACCTCACAGCCAGAGGTGCTTCATCTCAAACTATGCCGCTGCTGTTGTTCTAAAAAAAAAAATATTTCCGTTGTTTCTAATGTAACATATGTTGTGAACCCAAAGCCTCGTTAAGGACCGCCAGCAGCAAATGTAAAAAGTAATAAAGAATGTAAGAGATTCGTATAACCGGTACGTCAAATTTATAGTAGCTGAGCAGCGGCTGAGTTCCCACCAGTTTCAACTAATATCCAGCAGAGTCCTTAACAAACGCGTATCGACTAGAAAATCATAACCAATGGAATTGAAGTAAATTTAGCAGCATCTAACAAAGCGAAACTCTTTGTGTCAAAAACAGTGCAGCAAATTCTGTTTTTGCGATAAGAGATGACTACCCTCAGTACTTTCTCCTTTGACTGAAAAAGCACTATGCGACATACAAATACCTGCACGTGATGTTGCCAGGCTTATCAAACACCTTGATTTCAGTAAAGCAACTGGTCCCGAAGGCATCCCAATCGTAGTGCTCAAACCGAAATTGATCCCATGATTACAAAGCTGTTATACGTTTATGCTTCTAATTAATCTCAAAAACTTCATCATTCTGGCCATATTTAAAAATTTCGGATATCAATTATCTCTCACAGAGTAAGTTGCTGGAATCTCTGAAAAACAGAGTTGTCAACCACCTCAGCAAAAATAACAATCTCAGTGACATTCGATATAGTTTCCGTTCTACAAGATCTATAGCCGATTCACTAACTGTTACCTAACAAAAGATTAGTGTGTCACTCAACAGCGGCTCTGTTTCTGGAGCAATAACTCTTGAAAAATGAAAAGCTTTTCATAGTTTATTGTATGAAGGTCTACTTCACAAATCACAATTTCTTCTCAATTATTAAATCCTTTATCTCGTATAGTCTTATAAGTGTTTTCGGTGACGAGAAAAATTAGAAATTAATTGTATTACCGCTGGCGTCCCTAAAGATTTATATTCTGCGCCAAAGTCTCTTTCTAATCTTCAATGATTTACCAAATCACATTCTTAGATCCTTCGTACACTTTTCTGCGGACGACACCACATACTATGGCAACACTTCAAAGGTCAGCAATGACTAAGTTCTTTCTGATTTTCTACTGAGCTTGAGAACGTGGTGCAATGCGTAAAAGATGGCTGGGTAATTTTAATGCATCAAAAACCAAACTTCTTTCCTTTCATCATAATCTCGCTGAAACCGATCACGCCCGAATTGAAATGAATGGTTCTCGTCTTAGAAATATCCATGTCTTGACGAGCTTCTGGGACTGACTTTCGCGCCTGGTCTTTAATGGAACACATACATCAAATTTGTTGCCAAGATTTCTGGAAAAATGGTTTAATCACTCTGCTTCCCCAGAAGTAATCTTATATCTGTATAGGAGCCGGTCCTTAAGTTAAGTATTTTTGTCACATATAGACAGCAAAAACTATGCGCACCTTATTTAGTCTTGAGAGAGTTCCAAACCGTCTCCGAAATCTTGTACGGTAATGCCATTTTCTCTTTCCTGCAACCTCTTCCACACAGAAGAGATGTTGCGAGCCTGTCTCTGTTTTATCGTTTTCATAGCAAGTGAGCCTTAATGCATTGTCCTTCATTGCCTCGCCTACCTACAACCACTATATACAATTTCTTACACTCTATATCTGTGCTTTAATCTAAACGAAGATTCCATTAACAAAGGTTCGTTCTCAGAACTGTTCTCCAGGCCTGGTTCACGGTTGAATACAACATAGAAGCTTATAATTCAATATAAACCAGTTACTGTTTAGCCGTTCCCATGAATAAAATCAAATTCTACATCATGCACACTATTAATGCTTACTATACTACCACCTTGGATTCATTAACTTTCACCTCGCTTGGCTTCCAAAGTAAAAAAAAATACAACAAAATAGCTGTGTCGTATAAAGATCATTTAACGCATTTTAGGTAAAAACATTATTGCGTACTTTCATGTCACTATTAATATAGATTAAAGAAAATTAATGAATTGAAAAAAATTTTCAATAAATATTTACATCATTTGTGATTTTAAGGCATCATTAAACTAATGCATGCACTTGTAAATATCATTACATACTGTCATGCGAGAATTAGTATGAATTACGAATATTATGGTAAATGAATCAATGGAAAATAATTACAACGAAAATAGTTGGTGTGCGTTTTGATTATTTTTTTAACAAACGCATTTCACGTGAAAGAATTATAACAGCTTAGGTCGAAATTTGTATAAATTTTCCAAATTATGGAAAATTAATCAATCGAATAAATTCGAGAACATGAATCAAAAGAAAATTATAACAATCAAATCATAAGTTACTAATGTAAATAAAAAATCTAATTAACCATCTCATTTTAGGTAAAAACATGGTTATGTTCTAAGGTGGCAATATCAAAATTCGTTTAAATTCCAAATATTTTTTTTCAAATAGTTGAATAGAAAAATAATACCTAAAAGTACCATAATTTTTTTTTTTTTTTTTTTTATCGGAAGAGGCTCATTTAAACGCGTTTTAGATGAAAACCTTATTACGTACATATATGCCATGACGCAATTAATATGAATTCCAAAATATATAGAGAATTAATCACGAGAAAAATTAGATCAATAAATTACAGCGCGCTTCTGTCTATCAAAGATCATTTAAACCGACGTATTTCAAGTGCAAAAATACTATGTACTGATTATCACATTGTTAAGATTCTAAAAAGCATGGAAAATATAGTTTCTAAAAAAATCATATAGAAAATATAGATTCTAAAAATCATGGAAAATGAATTAACTGAAAACAATTGGATGTCTGTTCAAATAAGGAGCAATTTTAGCTAACACGTTGCAGGTGAAAACATGATTAGTTAGATATGTTTTATGTCGAAATTGATATAAATTCCAAACATTATGGGAAATAAATCTAGTGAAGAAAATTCAATGAAATTTGAGAGTATTTACAACAACGCATGTCACAATAAAACATCATTAACATTTCATGTTTAATACACCGAATACCGCTGATATATATATATATGTATATATATATATATATATATATATATATATATATATATATATATATATATATATATATACGGTATAATATCATTTTATGCTTACTGTGTGTGTGTTTTTACGTTGAATTGCAAAATGACACCAGATATGATATTTATTATAGATAGGCGAGAAAGCAAAACGTATAGATGGATAGAGCAGCAGACATAGAGTAAACGTAGAGAACTAGAAAGACAGAAAAGTTGTATATATTTTTTTCTTTTTACTTTTTAAAATGTTTGGAGTTTGATTTCAATCGTTTTTTATAACAACAGCTTTTAGTATTTCAACTATGCTTCAATTCAGTCTTGAAAGACAAAGGATGTCCCTTAGGGGCATTAGCGCGTGTAATTGCGAGGAAACAGTTGCGCCATCACTAACCACACCTCTCCTGAATCGTCACTGTTTGAGTCCAGTGGCAAGGGGAAGACAAGGACGACTGGAAACAATGCCGAAATAAGCGGAGAGCACATACAGCATATGAAAGTCTCAAATGGTCACCCATTTTAGTAATGACCAGATTTAACGTTGCTTATTAGACAGTGACACCACGACGTATATTAATATTCATCGATGTATAACACCCGTCTTGCTGAATTCACTGTGAAAAATTTCCCGCACTCTATATCTGTGCCTTAATCAAAACGTGGATTCCATGAACAAAGCTTCTTTCTTAAAATTGCACCCCTGTGGAACTCTGTGCTGTCTGCTTGCTTCCCACCGGACTACAACTTGGATGTCTTTAAGTCCAACATTTACAAATTCCTAATGAACCGCCCCCTTAAGTAAACACTTCATCAAATCTCCGCAATAACGTAATGTACTTGCAATAACCCTTATCCCTGAGTGGCTTCCGGGCCTTGATAAGTGGTGATCACTGTATAATATATATATATATATATATATATATATATATAAATAACGTCGTATGTATATATATATATATATATATATATATATATATATATATATATATATACTAAAGATCACACGTCACCATTCGTCTGCAATCGAGGTTTAATGAGCCGTTGCTTTTTAGATTAGTCTCGATTTTGTATCTCCTTCGGCGACCAAGAGCCACGTGTTCGGCGAAGAACCACGAAACGGTTTAACCAAGAATGCGTTAAGAAGTCTGTGAAGTTCCCGCAGTCTTGCATGGTTTGGGGCAGTACGACTGCTAAAGGTGTTGGCAATTTATGCTTCGTCAAAGGAACTGTAAACATAAAAGTGTACCAAGATATCCTGGAAGCTAATTTACTGCCAGTGTTGGATAACCAGTTTGAGAGGGAGGCTACAGACATCATTTTTTCTGCTAACACCATGTCTTCCTGGCTCCGAGAACGATCGATCCCTGTTCTTGCATGGCCGGCGAACTCGCCAGATTTGAACGTTATTGAAGCCTTGTGGGACCAAATAAAGAGAAAGGTTCCACAAAGAAAAACCTACTACCTTTGCACTCCAGAACACACAGGAGTAAGTGTCTACACGGGATTGCGAGAAGCTTGTTGATTCCATGTCCCGGTGAATCGATGCTGTTATCAAGGCAAAAGGTTCTGCTACTAAATATTGCTTGATTTTATTTGGATTCATATTATTAAAAACACCTTTTTTCTTTACTTACCTGCCTTGTTCTATTATTTTGAAACACGAAATATTCAAAAACTAACATTGAAATTGATATGAAAAAAACATTCTGTCGTAAAACAACTATTTCAGTTAGTTTAGCATGATAGGATATTTTAGCACTAATTACATCTCACAAATCGTCCTCAATAAGCATTTAGAGTAAAAAAACATGATGTTCTGTCTCCTTACCAGCACGAGTATATGTATATATATATATATATATATATATATATATATATATATATATATACATATATATATATATACATATATATATATATATACTCACACACACACATATATATATATATATATGTGTGTGTGTGTGGGGGGGTGTCTAAATATATATATAAGCGTAGTTTTATATATATATATATATATATATATATATATTTCTGTAGAAATATACTTTTCTTATTATATATCAATCCTTATATAAGAAGCTTAATGTGATTACAGAGCAATATATAGACATTACAAAAAATTATATTCCAAAATTCATGATGTTGACTACTGATTTAAAGGAATAAATTATAAGATTGTCAACATCACGAATTTTGGAATATAACTTTTTTCATTTATATATATATATATATTTATTTATATATATATGCATATATATATAAATATATATATCTGTGTGTGTATGTATATTTCAACTCAATAGATTTTTTATCAAAATAATCACAGCTTGTTTCATGTAAAGTGAGCTTTTTAAACACTCTAAACTATATGTAACGTAAAATATAATCTAAAAGAAGATACCTTAGTAAAATCATTCATTGCAAAAACATGGAAGTGATTATAAAAATGTATTTTTCTTATAATTTAAAAAATATATAGTATTAGATTTCTTTTAAATATCTCGATTTGCAAAGTGCCCGTTAATAAACTTTAGTAAAATAAATATTTTTTAAAGTAATTAAAATTGAGTAGACAAATTAGCTTGGAGGTATTTTTTTTTAACAATTTTGAAGTGATAAATTGATATCATAAAATGCTTATGTCTAGAAAAAAGTAAATGTTTTAAGCTCAATATAGTGTATTCAATGAATTAACTCGATTAAAATATTTTTTTTTTATATTCTATATTGTCTGTGCCGGATTTCTGAGAAGTTTTTGTCTTGGAATTCTGGGGCAATCAGCAAAATAAACAGAAATATGTGTAACTGAGTACTGACTAATTAAGATACTGTAAGTAAGTTGTTTTAATGCCTTCAGAACATATGTTTTACTGAGAAATACTGGTCGTAGAGATCGATATGCAAGGAGATGCATGAAGTTCCTAATAACTGTAATGATCAGCAAAAACACCCAATGAAATTTTAGGTACCAGGTATTTGTATGATTAAAATGTTTACTGTATTTACCGCTAAAATCCCGAAAGCGTGTAGGATTGATCGTTGTCACACCGACTCACCTTCTCTAAAAAGGATGTTTGTGCTTTCATACCACGGATTAACACAATGCACCATGCATGAATGTATAAAAGTAAATATTGCATAATCAATGTGTTCTTTAACAGTAATTAATAAAGGGTTACTTATATACATACAGGTATGCGTATATGTCTGTATGTTTTTGTGGAGAGTAGTCAAGTCTAATCTAACAAAAATCAATTATGAAAAAAAAACTGCTCAGTATAAGTTTAAACGTAAGGTATATTTGATTCCATTTATTTCTATTTAATTCTATTTATTTCTATATAAATTCGCTGGATGAGTTTAAATTTAAAAAAAATATATAAAATAAATCGTAAAATATTATTAGTCTTCAATTTAGTATCCATAACATTTTCCGCAGAATTTTTGTAATATATGTTTTTCACAATGTTGAATATGAACACAACCTCCAATATGATTTATGCCTCCATATAATAAGATGCCTAAGTAAATTTTATTCCACATAAACTGCAGCAAATTTAGTGAATATATTTTTTTTAAATTCATCAAAAACCCATTTTTATTTGCGTTAACTTTTTCGGTGTTTCCCAATCAGGAACACTCATACATAAAATCAAATTGGCTTATTCACATATATCATTGTATAACGTGCTGATATATAATGCCGAAAACGTCAATGTCTTCATTATC
This sequence comes from Euprymna scolopes, assembly GCF_053919585.1. Classification (NCBI taxonomy): domain Eukaryota; kingdom Metazoa; phylum Mollusca; class Cephalopoda; order Sepiida; family Sepiolidae; genus Euprymna; species Euprymna scolopes. Next base: position 40,843,658 of record NC_136482.1, read on the forward strand.
TGTGTTTAACACTGATATTTTTACATTTCAAACACGTGGCTTCTAAGCAGCAACTATGAGGAAACAATTAAACCGTATAGTAATAATGATTACCGTTACTGATGCATTTTAATTCGCCTTAAACGTGTGTGGCTCTTTAAATGTTCATGTGGCAGCAGAGATAAGGTTTATACTTTTCAAATACTTAGTAGTTGTATGTATTCGCCTTATCTAGTTAAGCCTTATGCCAGGTTGTCTGAAGAGTGTTAATTCTAATGTTTTGCTAGATTTTCGTCATCTAGGTGTTATAGTATTTATACATTTACTAGACTTATTCTATGCATATATATTTTTTCAATGTGATTTTTTTTATTTCCCATGAATTCTTTTTGTAAAAGACCTTTAATTTGCAGTTATTGGTTGAGTATTCTATCAGAATTTCTAATTCTACATTGTACATAGTGCTCATCTTCGTTATCATATTCATCGTGGTATTACAACATCAGAATTCTGAGGATTTTGAGATAAAATGCACCTTGCATTGATGAATTATTTTTTTACTCTTTGCAAAAATAATGCTGTACTGCAAAATAACAAACAAACAAAAAAGAAACACCTTTCTTTTTTATTTTCTTTTTCCTTTTCCCTTTCCCTTTCTCCATTATATTTCTCTTTTCTCGTTCTTCTTCTCGCTACTTCCAGACTGGTTTGCTGACTTTAGGGCAAGGAACAAAAACAAAAGAAAAATCCACTAGAAGATAACAAAACCAAACACTAAGGATGCGTGATTTAAGATATAATGAGTTAAGAGAATAAAAAAAAATGATGAGGCAACATGAATAAGCCAAAGGGGTTGAAGTACTATACTGGATACAGAAAACGGTGATAAGCCGTAATACCAAATATTCATCACTTTCGTTACTTTACTGTTCCATAATAATACGTTTCACATACTCCATGTTCTCGTGCTTTTCCCTCTCATTTCTAATGTAATGCGTTTGTCTTCGGTATTTCATCTAAATATGCCGTCTGAAAATACTGGTTGTCTGTTTATACATATATATATATATATATATATATATATATATATATATATACATATATATAACTACTTCATTTACTCACATAAAATTAATATACTAAAGTATAGATTCATGTGTAAACTTTAAGTATTTACTTTAAAGTGCTCAATACGTAGGCATGTTATATATTGGTTATCATTGAAGGCACCATTTACGTTTGGTGTATAACATAAAAAAGGATTCCGTGTGCGTATGATTGCCTCTAATATAAATGGTTGTGTGTTTGATTATCATAAAGGGAATCGTGTGTGTTACATGTATTTTCAGAACCTACCTCTGCTTCTTCGATGTTTGACCATCTGGAAATTTCTCATCCTGGAGGGAGACTTGATACCTGTTTGACGAAGATTTATCACTCCAAGACGATGAAATGGTTTTATAGATTTTATTTCACTTTCCCCAGAGGTCCTGCAGAAGGTGGAAGTGAAATCTGCCTGTGTGGGGGTTCTTCTTCTACACACGTCAGCGTTCGTCTCCCCCTCCCCAGTTAAGAGGAGGAGACAACGGAAAAACCGTCCATTCTTCTTCAAAGCCCAAATCAAATCTCACAGATCTGCCAACCACGTCACTCATACGTAATCTGGTCAGCTGACCTTCGGTTCTTGTAAACGTGTCTACACTACACGTTCACTCACCTCTCTCTCTCTCTCCCTCTCTCTCTGTAACAGGCAGAGCTAGTTAGTTATTTATAAAATATATATGGCGATTAAGCTACACTAAATATTCGGCGTTTCATCCACTCTAGGATTCGTCAGGCTTATGCGCGAATCCTGTTGTTGTTTCTCGTTTTTATATGGTCCTCTTTTCTTGAGGATTTTAGTTAGCCAATCAGCTTTCTAGTATCGATCGCGCCCCTTCCTATCAGCCAATGGGCATGCATTTTATCGACCAAAGGATCTGTTTTAGAACTGTTAGTGGTTTAAGGCAGATATTTTCCTTTTTTAAATATATAAAATAATAAATAATAACATATAAAAACACATATGAACCATCATTAAAAGATAACTCTACTCCAATTTACGAAAACCCTAAGTCCAATCACCCACTTTCAATTATAAAACAGATTCCTAACTCGATCGTAAGTAGACTCGGTAATAACTCAAGCGATGAAAATACATTTAACAGGTCAACCAATATCTACGAAACAGCCCTACAAAATAATGGATACAAAAATATGGATATCAAATATAAGCAACAAAATACCAACAACTATAATAAAATTAAAAATATAACAAAAATTACTATAATTTGGTATACGGCCCCATATCTAGATCTTATAGAAAAACACTTTCCCGCAACCAACCCCTTACAACCAACAAAATCTTAAATAAAAATACCTTAAAGCTATCCTCAAGTTGTTGCGAAAATTAAGAGATGATAATTAAATAGCCCTAGCATTAATAATAATAATAATAATCAATAAGGTGAAAAGCTATAGCAAACATCACATATGAGTATTTTAACCATAGTTCCTGATTTCAAAAGGCGAAAAACTAAAAGATACATCTGCATTACTTTTAATGCAAGGTTTATTTATGGTGTCTTTTAGATTTAATAAAAAACCCTTTAAAATTTGCTGATGAGGGGACCTTGTTTATTAAAAAACTATATGTAATAAATATTTTCCGTAACTTGATGTCTACCACAATAAAAACACGGTTTTCCGACACGTTCGTACAGATAATTGATTTTGTTGTTGTTCCTTCTTGTGAAACTGGTTTTAATTTAATTATAATTTGTTTTTTAAATTTTAAATTATCAATCACATAACTTAATATATATATATATATATATATTACATATATATTATATATAAAGACAAATATATATTTAAGTTTAACACATAAACACACACACCACCACGCCCACAGCCACACACATACACCCACACACATACATATATATATATATATATATATATATATATATATATATACGTTTTATTTTTTTTTACCGTATCTTTCTGTTTAAGTTACATTATTGTTTTGGCAACACGGTCGTTTTTTTTACCGTCTCTAGCGTACTTAGACTTTTACAGATTTCTACATACTACAAAAGGGGTTACAAAATGCAACAAACCGCTATGTGGAGTATGTGACATTAATAATAGAAGGTAACACATACACATTTAAAAACCCAGCACAAACATTCAAAATAAAAAAGGATCTAAATTGCACCTCCAGAAATGTAGTATATGCACTAAGGTGCACAACATGCAACAAATCCTACAGAGGCGGCACTAAAAATTTCAGCAATAGAGTGACCTTACATAAGAGCAACATCAAAATTGCAGATAACATACACCTCTATGTTTCAAAACACGTACACACATGCGGTGGAAACAGCTTCAAAATAATGCCAATCTTCCAAACAGATAATTATTTTTATTTACTTACACAGGAAAAAAACTTCATCACCAGATTCACTCCTGAACTGAACAGAAGCTAATACCATCACACAAAAACATGAAATGCAAGGTAAACTTGCATGCACATCCATACACATACACATATACAAACCCACACATAAATCAGAACCGACACATTAAAACACACACACGTGCGCGCATACAACCACACACAGACATAACACCCCTATCTCTAATACAACACACTGAACAATACCAGCCCTACTTAACCTCGAAACCAACACCACTAGGAAACACCAAGAACCATAGTATAATATCTGTTCCAACAGCTCGCTCCCTCCTCAGTCAGTGGAGGAGAACCCCCTCATGACTGAAACAACTATCATCCCTTCTACCATCCCCCTCCCATACCTATACCCCCTACAATTGCCCTCCCCTCTGGGGAACAATATCTTCCCCAAACTAGGAACCGATCCTGGGTCTTGCCATACCCACATGGGGAGACAAATAAATAGAAACATTAAAAAATCCCCTATACATATTTTAAATACATATTTTAAATACACCCCTCTTTCTAAAAAAATATAATATAAGGAATACCCGAAAAGACTAAAACGAAAATCACAATACTAAAATCCAAGAATCCAAAAAATAAATATCAAAATAGAATGAAAGCACCCCTACCCTTATTTCAGAAGAGCTGGTCCCCCTCCTCACACATACACATTAGTAACGACCTCGGATCACAGTCACCTTCCTAGGAAGCAAATAACTTCATAATCCTATAAAAAAGTATACACATTCTCAAACCAATAAAAGCAAACACACACACGCACACACCCGCACACACACGCGCACACACACGCACACACGCACACACGCGCACACACACACAAACACAAATACACACACACACACACACACCCTACCCCACCCTAAAGGAAAAGAAAAAAACACTAGCAGAAAGAGAGAGTGACTACAGTCAGGTCAGCGGCCCCGACAAGTCCAAAAAAAGAGTAATAAAAATTGAACATGCCAATGAATAATAAACACTTACAAGCCTCCACCCCTTGGAAACACTTCAAATGAATTACGAAAATTGCCATTTTTACATCGCCAACACATTTGAAAATAATTTCTGACGAGGACGCTTCACAGGACGTGTGAAACGCGCGTAAAAACAAGTTCAATGACTTAAAAACATTATTACAATGATCCAAACATAATTCTCAATGAAAAACCAACCATTATATATATATATATATATATATATATATATATATATATATATATATATATATATATATGATGAAAGTAAAAATAAAATAGATAAGCGCCATTATTTATTATACCATACCTGTTCACACTGAACCACTTATCAGAATAGTCTGTGTATCTATATTAAAAAAACCTTCTCTTCTGTGACATATTTCTATTCTTTGGAGGGCAGGCGCGAACGAACACCCCATACTTTTATTACACCATATTTCTTCAAACTGAAACATAATTATCAAAGTATAGATATGAAAAGTCTGTATTAAAGCGTTTGCCTATTTCCATTCTCTATTTAAGTTAAAACATACCTATAAATGTATTATTATGTACATCTAAAGCAAAAACACTTGTAAACATTTTCTTTTTTTTTCTTTTTTTGTTTCCATACTCTGTGGACCAGGCTCGTACGCAGACCTCACAATTTTAATTAATTATCATTATGCCAGATCAAACATACCCATTCCTGTGTCTCGATACATCTTCTATCACTGTATGTCATCAGTTGTATATAATAGTCAACCATATAGGAACCTATTCGTGACCAGACACACACAAATACATTCAGCTTTAAATGTATATATATATATATATATATATATATATATATATATATATATATATATATATATATATATATATATATATATAACTATTGATTATTTGTAATAGTGTGTTGGTTTTTCTTTTCCTGTCACCTAACATACAGGTACGTTTAAAATAGACTTATTGCCAGATAAACGACTAATTTTTCCTGGAAGGAATTATAATTACTTTGTGTACATTTTCTTTATTGAGAACTTTAAGAGAACACCAATTCTAATCACCTGGCTTATTTTTTTTTACTCATATTTTTGTCAGAGTTGTTTACTTACAAAGCAAAAGTTAAATTATCTTTTTGCATAGTTTCCATAATATTGCAACTACATTGCAGAATACGATGTGATCCCGTCGGACAAAAATTGAACATACGGATACGGACACACAGATAAAACACACCTACACCTAACCAAAGACGCAGGGAAAGGGAGAACGATATAAAGTATAAGACGGAACACACGTGTAATTGGAATTCACCAATCAGGATGCCACTTCATCTGCAACAAGCATACCTTTAGAACTCCTTCTATTACGACGGCGACGACGACCACAACAACTCAAGCTTGATCTTACGAAGACGATGAAGACAGTGAAGAATAAGTATAAAGACGCGCTACCTCTGCAATCTCTGAAACTACTATAAAGTCTACTACAACCGCAGCTCAAACAAGTGTAAATCTCAAGGAATACCTCCGTGGAAATATTCGTCTCATTCGTCGCACTTTCTCGGAGACACGGAATACTTAAAAAAAAAAATTAAAAAAAAAACGAAAGTAAACATAATGTGTACAGATTTGTGGTCATTCGTATTAATTTCTTCCCAGAAAATATAACAAATTATCAAGATAAATATATATATATATATATATATATATATATATATATATATATATATATATACATATATATATATATATATATATATATATATATATACGTGTGATTAATCAATTACAATTTAACAAAGGCCCACATAACAACAAGTGTTAAATTGTTTAGTATAGTTGCTTTCAAAAATTTAATTGTAATGTACGTCCTTGCAAAGGTTAATATTCCTTCTCACTTTTTATACAAATAAAAATAAATGAACAAATTTGAAGAAAACAAAATGTGCACATTTATTTTAATAGTATGATCGTCAAATTCAAATAGCGATTTAAGTTTTTAACTTAAAAATAAATATTAAAACGAATATTAGATGAAAAGAATGCAAATAGTTTTATATTAAATCAACACAAAATAATAACCATATATAAAAAAGCAACAAAAACAATGTGTGCTTATGAATTTCTGATTGAATGAAAATTAAACTCGACTAAACCCGATAACCTTGCTGTTATACACATACAACAAAATATGACAACTTGGTCCCTTACCGATTACCGGTAGATCAAAGTTGTGTTAGGAGATAACATTAAAATTATTCGCGTAAACTTTAACATATTACCTTTATCATATTTTTGTTTTGGAGAACAGTATTAACCGTCTACACTTTTATTATATTTCATTCAATTGTTTTATATTGTGTACTATACCATTTATGCAAACACACACACACACACACACACACACACACACACACACACACACACACACAAAACAAAACAAAAAAAAACAACAAGTTGTACCCGTTACTTCGACGGGGATATCAGCAGTCAGCACCGTCGCATCAGAAAACGGATTTAATTTTAAGAATATAAAAGTTCCTCATTGACTTCAGGATATTTATTCTGACCTTTCAAAATTAAATAATCCGCGAATTTATACAAGTGTGGATATTGCGATTCCCGGATAATGTTGCTACTTTCAGTGAGTCTGGACTATACAAACTTAATATTTGAAATTCATTGATTATACCAACGCTAAGAAGAAAACATTCTGAAATTAAAGGTTGGGAATTGTATTTTTATGCTAAGAACAAAAAACTCGTTGTGTCCATACTGATGAGAGTGATGTAGAAGACCTCCACTGGACCTGTTATATTCCTAATGATCATGATGCGTTTTATGCGAGCACTGCTTTCGTCGTCGTCGTCGCCGTCGTTGTCGCCTCTACTACTAAGACTGGCTGGCTGGGTTCTGCTGACGCTGCTGCTGTTGCTGCTGTTGACCGGAACGCGGAGTTACAGCTTGGAATCAGCTGTCCTACCGGCTCCAGCAGACCACCTCCTCCGCGGTAGAACTTAAGAGATAGAATCGATAACTAGTTTTCGCACGGAGAGGGGAAAAGAGCAGAAACAAGAGATAGCTAGAAAAAAGCGGAGAAAAGGAAAGAAACATAAAAATCAAACCAACTCGAGATGGAATTTTAACATCCGATTCTTTGTTTACATTTTTTTTTATTTACAAGAAACTAAGAAGAATAATAAGAAACTAACGGGCATAAATATTAGAAGGATAAAAGAAAAATATACAAACAAAAAAAAAATAAGGTTTTACATACTGGCAACCGGAAAATAGTAAAATCAGCATCTATGTGTATGTATGTATCTATTTATATATGTATAGAGAGAGATTTCTGCAAAGATATGCATGCGCATGTGCTAATATGTGTATAAGATGTATTCGTAGAATGTCATATGTAGGATAAGTATGTTTGAAGACTTTTGCCAAACATTGAAACATTGAATAAGTATTCAGAATTTAGACTTTTGTTATTTTCCTATATTTATTTCAATCCGGTACTTTTTGTATAAACGGATCAGTAGATGTCGCTTTAAGACGAATATAGGGATCAACTCATTTTCGAACCCCACACAGCTACACCTGGTCACCTTACCCTTAACTTCGACACTACAAGTAATACAAATACAAAACGCATACATAAATAGTTACAAATATATATATATATATATATATATATATATATATATATATATATATATATATATATATATTTAATAAATTTTTGTCTCGCGTTTGTTCTAAGAGTGTGAATGGAACTTATGTAAGGAATGAAAACTATTTTACAAGGGAAGAAAATAATATAAAATATGCGTGCTTTCACATAGACTTCATTAAAACAGCAGAAAAATAACAGTAACTCTCTGATTTTCTGTAAATAATATATTATGACAATTGATATATCATTTATTTTCTGCGTGCGCATAAATGTTGCTTTCCTTGGAATATTATATATTTAAAAATATAATGATATATATATATATAATTAATGCAAGCTGGCGATTTCAACATAGTGTATTTATATAAACACAATTGTAAAATTCACTATTTATCTTAAATGAATTTACACTGTCACATGACCATTAATTATTAAGCGCATCAAACTCAGGAATATACATTTTAACAGTGTGAGAAAGATATGCGTGTTCACTGATAATAATATTGGCGCTTTTAAGATTCGCCGGAAAGTACTTTGTATTTTGTTGTGTTTATTGTAGACACAAAATTTAAACTCGCAATTGCATTGTGTCTGTGTTTCTCAGTGAACAATCTGAATTAACAAGAGACTCACAACGTATAACAATCAAAATATATTTTCTAATTTCGGGATTTTAACCACGTTTGGATGTTTCTGTGAAATATAAGGAATTTTCTACCACGTCTGACTTTAATAAACAAAAAAAGGGGGGGAGAGTATTAAAGATAAAATAAAGGAAAGTAAAAATAACGAGGATACATATAAAAAATAAACAGAAGGAATAAAATAATACAAATGACCGATATTAATAAGCATTGATATAAAAAAAGAAAACAATCGAAAACGGGACAAATACTGCACACTAAGAAGTGGAATACCCTTAATGCCAATACCATTACCCAACAAAGGTAAGACTTTTGAATGTTGCTGATAATGTTCCTGAAAAATATTGAGAATATTACGTATATGATAATTTCTTGGCATTGTTTTATGTGTAATAATCGAATTCAACAATGTTCTATTTAATAAATTTAAACGATTTTGAATATTCTAATGAAATAATTAAGCATTACACTCATAAATTGGTAAGAAATATAAGCCACATAACAATACACTATATGGATATATATATATGTATATATATATATATATATATATATATATATATATATATATATATGATTCTCTATCTATCATTCTCGCCTCTCTATCATATATGTGCGTGTGCGTGCGTGCGTGTGTGCGTGCATATACATTCTTCGACCTGTAATATATATGTGTATGTTCATATATATATATATATATATATATATATATATATATATATATATATTCAAGGTATTTATATACAATATACTACTTATATAATGAATAATATTTTTAGCTGTGTTTATATGTTAATACAAATGCGTTCACACACACGACACGCACATATAAATACATACACACCCACATATATATACATATATATATATATATATATATGTGTGTGTGTGTGTGTGTGTGTGTTTGTTTGTGCATAGGAAGTAGGAAAGTTAATGAATGTGTATCTGTGTACCCATGCCTCATGATACAGCGGCATTTACATATAACTATAAAAGTAGACGTAAGCGTATATATTTTGTATGTATGCTTCAATATACGTATGCGTGACTTATGCAATAACTGAATTATCAACACCTGTCTACATATATACATTAATATATACGTGTGTCTATATATATATATATATATATATATATATATATATATATATATATATATATATATATATATATATAGTGTGTGTGTGTGTGTGTGTGGGTTGGTGTGTGCATGAAAGTCTGTAATGTTGCATCTGGTAACTGTGTACTTGGAAGATGAACGGTCCGTCGACAACAAAATGCTCTTAAGTCTATGATAATAATTATTATTTTGCCCCTCACAGAATATTTAAACCTTTCTTCATTTTAATATGAATTATTCAAAAAAGTGATAGACGTATATTCTAGATAAACATATTTTACATAACTGTACGTACATTAGCTTGCACAACTCGTTAATATTTTTCTATTGTATACGGATGAAATCTTATATGTAGCAAGCGGTTGTTTGCAAACCGTTTACACACAAACACGCACACACACACACACACACACACACACACATATATATATATATCTATATATACATATATATTGTTATATAGATGAATATGTATAGATTATGTCCGTTTATGTATGCACGCATATAACCAAAGTTTTAATTTTACTGTTTGTTTATAAACATATAAATAGACACATGCCCATATACATAACCACGCTCTCACACACACAGACACACACACACACACAGACACACACACACACATATATGTATATTAATTCATAGATGAACACATATATATGCGCGTATATATGCTTTTTGTTAGATGTATAATATTTCGTCAGGTACTTTATCATGTTTCAGAATATATAACTGCATGGCTTGCATATATATTTATTTGTATATGCATCCAAAAAAGAATATATATGCTTAAAGTATTGCAAAACCATTGACATAATAGTTTTACAACTAGGCATTGTATTGGATAGCTGGGTTAGAGCACTTGCAACAATATTAACAGTAACCCTCCTCCATTCTTTCCTCTATTGATTTGTAAACCCTTGGTTAATTAGAGTGATAAATGAACTATTAAGCACACGGAGGATTACCTTAGGGATTAATAAACTCGTGGTTTATACTTATTGGAGAAAAATTACAAATAATACTTGCCCTGTATGAGGCCTTTATGATCAAACTGTCCGAAAACAGAACAGATGCGTGAGCCGTGAAAATCAATGAATGGGACAATCCTGGTCCGTAAAAAAAATACGTGTATCCGTACTATAATGATTATATATATATATATATATATATATATATATATATATATATATATATATATGAACGTATGCATTTTTATAAATCTTTATATAGTTGCAGGTATATATTAGTAAGAATATCGCCCCAGAATCTATCTCATGAGCCAAATACATCCTGAAATTGTATACTACTGCCACATCTGGAAATTTGCGACACAAAACTCCCTTACCTTACAGTGTTGAATATCGGTTTCAGAACTTAGTAGTTGGTGTCATTTTTCTTATCCTTGCAACCATTTTCTTACGTCGCGAGATTAACTATCTCTGATCAATTTTTTGTGGCAATTTATGGAATAGTCGTTAACCTATTGTACCACATAAAACACATATTACAGCACATGTACATAGAACCATTCTCAATGATTTACTCTGCTCTCTAGCTCTATCAAACGTAAACAACAATCCAAAGAACAATTAAATTTTATAGAACTATGCGCTCGCGGAATTTTAAACCGTATTCCTTCTGCCCACCTATCTTCAACGTGGTCGTTTTCAAGTTAATTATAAAGAATTATTGCTTGTCTATCTTTTCAAAAAAAATAATAATCAGCTTGAACACATATCTCTCTGTGTCACCAATTGGAATTCCTGTTCTGGTTCTATCTGCGTCACATTTACCTCACTTGTCCTGAAAAAATTATAATCATTATGTCATATTTCAACCTTCGAAATGCATAGAAGTATGGACGAGTCTTGAGAAATGTTTTTTTTTGTTAGATTTTGCGATAAACTAGAGAAAATATTTGAACCGCGTATATATCCTCTGAATATATATATATATATATATAAATATATATATATATATATATATATATATATATATATATATATATATATATATATATACAGCATATTCTCGTTTACACATCGGATATTGTAAAGTCAACGAAGGTAACCAAAGTTGAGTCTGCTTAGTACGAGATGGGTGACTATTTAGTAATTCTAGGCGTTGTATGTACTCTCCGCTTATCTCTGCGTTTCCTTTAAGTCTTCCTCTGAACATACACTTCAGTTGCCACTGGCATTTAATAATGCTGATAAAGGCGAAGTGCTGGTCGAGATATCGCACCTCCTTCTTCCAAAATTTCACGCGCAGGCTACCATACAGGAGTCTCAATATTCTGTCAAACACGTGAGGAGTTCTTTATATATATATATATATATATATATATATATATATATATATATATATATATATATATATTAATGGTGAATGCTCTGGCGAACTGCAGAGACTTGTGCCCCTACGAGGTAGACACCCTCGACAAACCCAGCGGGCAGCTAAATCCAACCGCCACACAGTAGAGATCCCTAGACGTAAAATATATTTCTACCCCAGTAGTTTCTTCCCTAGAACCGCTAGGCTCAGGAATTCCATTCCAGGTTCCTGCTTCCCTAACTGTACTGACATGCAGAAGTTCAAGTGCAACGTGAACCGACATCTTGCTGCCCAAATCCCAACATAGTGCCCCAGAAGTTGCTGCCCCTGATAGTAGCCCCCTACACCAAAGTGGCAATGTTTGGGGTGAAAATGTAATAATAATAATAATAATAATAATAATAATAATAATAATAATAATATATATATATATATATATTAAAGCAGCATTTTCTCATTTGAACATTGTTTAAGACAACAGAAAACTTCGTTTTTTATAATACATTTTTCAATTATGCGTATTATATTTTTTTTTTCTAAATACGTCTAAGTTATTCATGTTCACTACGAAACAAATGTTAAGAAGCAAAAAATCCTTAACGTTATGTATATAAAAACGCAAAAACCTACTCTTAATTAGCTCGCATTCGAAAATAATATCAAACACTTAAATGCCTTGGATAAATTCTCTGATATCCAAATTGTTTCTGCCAATGACCCAAGAACTGGAATTCTCTCCCGTTCCCCATAATATTAACCCACCTAATGTAGCAAGGAGACCCACTGACCGTCAACGCAACTTCGCTCGCAAGTCAACTAATATTTAAATAAGTCAACCCATAATTCCCAACGAGTCTCTCGCACAAATTCTTGAATTAGACAGTTAAAAATCGCGGACACTGTGAAAATAAAAACTGCATGGACCATAGATTTATATTTTCACTCATATACAAAAGAAGAAAAATGAAAAATTAATAAAGGTATTACAAAACAAAATCTTCCTGTTGTCTTTAACAATGTCTGTTTAAATATATATATATGGATGCGAAAGAACATCGCCAACATGATAGGTCTTGAACTGTCATCTATGATTCAGCTTCTGTCCATCGAGGAAATGTTGCATCCATCTGCCTGTTCAACAAGTAATTTAATAATGAATGTTCTGATTAATTACAACCACTTGTACCACCTCGACGTAAATACCCCCGACAAACTCAACAAGTAGCTAAATCCCACCCCTTATGCACTAGGTATCCCTAGGTGTGAGAAAGCCTTCTACTCCAATTGTTTCTCCCCAAGAACTGCAAGACTTTTGAACTCCCTTCATGGATTCTGCTTTTCCAACTTTACTGGCATGCAGAAGTTCAAATTTAATGTGAATAACATCTTTGCTATCCACTTCCTTTCATAATATCCCTGCAATTTATACCCCTGATAGTAGACGGCTACAGTGGAATTTCAATTAAAACGTTATATATATATATATATATATATATATATATATATATATATATATATATATATACAAATAGAAATAGTTATGTCTAGAGAATATGTATATGTATATATATATATATATATATGTATATATATGTATGTATGTATATATATGTATGTATATATATACATATATATATATGTATATATATATGTATATATATATATATATATAGGTATATATGTGATTATATAAATAAATATTTTCACAGTCGGATTTCGGCGCGGTTTGCTTGGTCTCTGTTAGTTGATAGAAATTCTTGTGTGCAGGGCGTTTGCTCAGTTGGTAGAGTGCTTGCCTTGCATGCAAGAGGCTCGGGTTTCGAATCCTAGTTCGGATGTGTCTAACTGATGAGCCCAAATGAGGGCGAAACTCTAGTCTTGGACTTCCGGTTCTTTGACTGTCATGGCTCTTGTGGGCTGCGACGTTGTTTGGCTGTGGAATTTATTATATATATATATATATATATATATATATATATATATATATATATATATATATATATATATATATAGTATGCCCTTAAATAACCACACAGTAAAAGGAATAAGATCATCCCTCCACTTAGATAGCTTAACAACACGTAATCGTACATATCTCCCCTCTCTAATCTCTACTTCCCAAACCTCCCCCACACAACCCCTACTAATCGCATTCACAAACATATACCCCACTTTTTTCCCGAATGTTACCACACCAAAATCTTATGAAACTAATGTAATTTTGACTGATATTTGAATATCGATTCTTTTTTAGCGTTTTTTTTTTAATTGGAATACGACTAAATATTTTTCACATATGTAACCCATTATTTTTATATAATGAACAGAATACACAGCCACGCACCCACACACACAGCCACATGCACGTATATATATATATATATATATATATATATATATATATATATATATATACATATATATATTTAATATTATATTAGTCCTATATATGTTTGTGTATATAATACTAATATTTTATTATTATGCTTAATATATATATATGTATATATGTATAAATTATAACATATCTAGTGTTTATTTATATATACATACACATATATATGCATATATATATATATATATATATATATATATATATATATAATAACTTATTAATATCAAAAATTAATATTCAAATTTCTCTAAAATTCAGAAAATATTCTGATTCTAGAAATATCTAAAATTTATTAATTATGATAACAAAAATAAACTTCTATTCCGGAAAGTTTGTTTCATTACTTATTCTATAACTAGTAAGCAAAACTAATGTAAAAGTGAAATATTTTCATCTAATATTGCTATTAGAGTGTGTCGCTTATATGACATCCCAGAATATTTTTAAACATTTTAAAACAGTGAAATGTGTTTATTTTTTGGTGATATTTAATAATAATTGTTTATAAGTTTATAGTTGCCTATATAAATACGCATATATGTAAATATGTAAACGTGCAGGACTATATATACACACATATATATATATATACAAATATATGTATATATATATATATATATATATATATATATACATGATATATATATACATTAATGTGCTTACATAAAGGCCATCCAGAACATATGCTGTAGAACGGACGAAAAAGACCCTTGTGTTTTGATGTGATGTTTTTTAATATAATAAACTAGTTATGACCCAACTTTAATTTCATTCGGACAAAACACTAAGAAACGGGGCCCAAATTAGAGTTGGGACCCGTTTTATTGGGGTCACCCTGTATATACATAAGTACATATATAAAAATGTCTAGTGACTAATTTCCTTGAATGGAGTTAAAATATGCTTCCGAAAATCAGACCATAATAATGACGAACATTTGTCGACCAAATTTACTAGGAAGAACCGTTGACATACCGTTGAGGTCACATCAGTTTGAATCCCAACACAATAAATCTTTCTGTTGGAGAAAGTTATGCCTCGGAGAATTGACCCTCAAAGGCTTAGAATAGATCAGTTTAACAGTAACGCAACAATCTTTTGCTTGCATTTTAGTAATCCTTTATGATATGCGTGTATGTAGTTTCACCTACATATGCACGCGTAAGTTTATACACGGAAGAACACGCACGTACATATCTATATCAATCTCTCTCTTTCTCTGTCTCTGTCTCTCTCTCTCTCACTATATATATATATATATATATAATTTTGTATAGGTATATTTTCGGTATCGAGTAATTGATATGTTCCTGTGTTGCATGGTAACATATGATATTGAATGCAACTGACAATTGATGGTAAGGATTTTTCAAAACTTTTTCAATAAACATATGGCCATACTAGCAATGGGTGTCCGGCGTTGCCCGGGTGTTTGGATGTGTATGCTGAGCAAAAAAAAAAACAGTAACCCCTATTATGCCCCTTAATGTTTATTGTTTTCGGCTAAAATCAAGTTATTAAGTTAGATCCATGTCCAAGGAAACTATATCTGTAATTTCAAGTGTTTTGACTCAAAATTGTCGGAGGCGTTTGGTAGAGTTCTCAAAGGTCAAATAAACTTTTACCCCTTAACAGCGAAATTTCTGACCGAAACCCGATCACATCGATTTCCCCTAATCTCAGTAGCTTGTATATCAAATTACGAGTCTGTAGACTAAAAATTGACAGAATTATTGAAGTAGGAAATGTACACAGACTCAAAGTCACACGCACCCACACAGACACGTTCACTTTTATAGATATATAGATGATGGAAAACATTTGTCTAACAAGACAAGGAGATACTGCAACTAGCCTGATGCACTGCAGTATCTGCTGTGGTGACAGGATTCGAAGCTGGAATTGGCTCTCCAAATGCAAATATTGACATGTAATAAAAATACCTAGGTTTGCTCAATTATTATGCTTATCCTTTCTGAGTTACAGAAAAATTCCGACGACAAACCAAGCCAATACGTTCAGTGCAGCTGCAAGAGTTGCCGGAAAGTTTTGTAGTGCTTCACTAATCGCCCTTCAAAGCCTCATAAACCGGATCTTTTATCGGTGTTTACTCCCTCAGCTTTTGCGTCACACAAGATACTCAAAAAGTCGTGAAGTTATCTGCCCATAAGTGTTGGAAACTTGAAAATATTTCCATTGTTGACGAAATAACAAATTACTAAAGCTTGTATGATAATAAAAGCGACATTGTCAGATGTTTCCTTTTAAAAAGTGTCGGACGATTGAAACACGCATTCCCTAACTGCAAAAATCTAGAAAACATCTTCAAATTTGAAGAAAAATAAACGGAGATCAATATGGTATTAATGACTGTAAGAAAATGTAGAATTAACCCATAAATTAAACAGAGTCGGGCGGTAGAAACGCAAATTCAACATATATTTAATGAATAGAACGAAATTACGGATTTCTGCCAGAACGATTATAGGTTCCCATTTGTTCCCAAGTTATTATATTCAAAGCACACAAATTACAGCATTCTCGAATATATCTATCCACGTATCTATCTATCTATCTATCTATCTATATATATATACATATATATATATATGTGTATATATATATATATATATATATATATATATATATATATATATATATATATATATATATACCGTCACACTTTACTCGGTTAATAATAAAGTAAATACTTCAATCAATAACAAAATGCTGCAATATTCATATGTTATAGCGATGATGATGATGATATTAATAACAAGAACAACAACAACACTACTACTACTACTTATAATACTAATACTACTGCTACTACTATTACTACTAATAATAATAATAACACTTGATTCCTTAGACAAATACACAATAGCCACATGCACGGGCCAGAAAAAAAAACGGTTGCAGAGGCGGAACATGAAGAAGCGTTAAATTGAATCAACCACATTGAAGCTGCATATCTACAAGTTTTCTTTACCTCGCTATTAACTCAAATTTCTCGAACCCCAATCACTTCCAAAAATATAGAAGAAGTGTCATGGATGATGGAAAAACCCAGAAGGGAGAGTTGACCAGATTTCCGTTGAACAAGTGTGAAGAGAACTGGGACTTTGGGGAGGCTTAGTGACACTATAATTCCAGGGGAGACTAATGGCCGCTGCCATCGAACAATCAATGGTAAGAGGCCGTTGTAATAAAGTATTTTTTTTTTGAAAATGTTAATGAAAGAGGTAGTAAGGACTGTTAATTTGGGGATATCACTTGTCACTTAGCTTTCAGGGTACACCTCAGGATGTTTTCACGAATATATCTTTGATGACCTGTGTGAAAGCTCCTTGTAAGCCAATAATATTAATAATAATAATAATAATAATTATAATAATATTAATAATAATAATAATGCTGGTGATGATGATGATGACGATGGTGGGTGGTGGTGATGATGATTACGATGAAGGTAATGGTGGTGGTGGCGGCGGCAGTGATGAGGATGATGATGATGATGATGATGATGATGATGATGATGATGATGATGGTGATGATGATGATGATGATTAAAAAATAGGATTATTTAATCCCGACAATCTTTGTAGAATTAATTAATGTAAATGGATATGTTGGTTTTATGAAACTAAATTAACCGGGATGTATTTAACTATGAATTCTAGTACAAAAGGAGTGTTATATTTTATACATTCCATTCATTGGACTCTTTATTTCAAAATGGTTTATGGTTGATAAATAGGATAGAAATTGTGGCAACCTTTAAAGAAATATTCAAGTCGTAGTGTGTATTGTTCATTTACCAAAACATCCCAATAAAACCTTTAAATAAAATGCATTCAACAATTGTATCACCGATGACAAACATTGTCGCTAAATGGTAATAATCGGAAAGCAAAGCCTAATGAAAGAAATATATTTTTTTTACACATGACACCGTATCATGGGCATTTCTGTGTGTTCGCAATAATGAACACATACGTATATACGTATCAGAGGCTTTTTTTCTAACTTAGCAATTTAAATTTCTCTCAAATTCCCATACCTTTCTCACGCTCTTCCCCTCTGTCCCCCTTTTAATATTTATTTGCCTGTCCTTGTGCTTTTCGTGATCCTTCTTTGTCCCCCCACTTCCTCTCACATATAACTATATACATATATATATATATATATATATATATATATATATATATATATATATATATATATACTGATAGACCGCTCAGCATAGCTCGGTCGTAAAATACTCTTAAATATGATATTTTGATTAGTACGAATTTTGAATAAATTATTATATATTGGAATCAATATACAGTAATGATTTAAAAAGATTTAAAAAAATGTCTCGTACGCCATTATCGAGATTCGAAGCCAAAACGAGCTTACGATTTACTTTTTTCATTGCAAGTAAATGTCTGAGCTATGAAGACACGTAATCTTCGGGGTTACAAATTAAAATAACAACGCCTATTACGTTACGCATGCCTATTCCCTATTGCTGTCGTCCGATCTACATCTGTCAAATCCCATTTTTTTTTAATTTTCACATTTTTCACTCTCTGGATGAGAAGCAAATATACAGTTTTTGATGGGCTATAATAAACCTATATATTAAGTCATATGTCTCTAGACTGAAAATTGACATAGGAGTTTCGTAGGCAAATTTTGGAGCGAATATATATATACGCATATATATATATATATATATATATACATATATATATATATATATATATATATATATATATATATATATATATATATATAGAGAGAGAGAGAGAGAGAGAGAGAGAGAATGAGGCAAATAAAAATCATGTAGAATACCCGGATGAATATAATTACACGTTATAGTTTAATGAAGAAAATCATCCTACATTGAAGTTGTAAAACTTATTGGAATTATTTAAAATATATGTTTAAAAGAATATGGATATTAGCAAGATAGTGTGCACATGAATACAATTCCACGATCTATATATAACAAAGTTGTATTTTCTTTTGGAACACATAGAAAAAATGTGTAATATGGATATCAAAACTTAAAATTTTTATATATATATATATATATATATATATATATATATATATATAAAGCTTAATTTCTGTGGGTGTGTCTGGTCACGAATATGTTCCTATGTGGTTGACTAGTATAGAAAACTGATCACATATAATGATAGAAGATGTGTCGAGACACAGAAATTTGCATGTTTGATCTGGCATAATGATGATTCATTAAACTTGTGGGGTCTGCGTACGCGCCTGGTCCACAAAGTATGGCAATAAAAAGAAATAAAAAATAAAAAATGACAAGTGTTTTTGATATAGATGTACATAATAATACTTTGATAAGTATGTTCTAACTTAAATAGGGATGGTATAAAAATTCTGGGGGCTGTGTTCCCGCCTGGCCTCCATAGAATGGTAATAGGCACAAACTATAATAAACACTTTTCATATCTATCTGCGTAAGTATACGTCGATAATTATGTTTTAGTTATAAAAATATGAATAAAGTAAATTTCATAGTAGATAAATCTGATGTGTATATATATATATGTGTGTATGTATATATATATATATATATATATATATATATATATATATATATATATATATATATATATATATATGTATATATATACGCATATGAATTACAGCTTTTGTTGTGTATATGATTTACCGTTTCAGGTTCTATTATAAAAAAAAAAAAACATCGGTCGTTGCTTGTGTTTACGTCGCAAGGGTAAATGAACATAACATATGCTTCAAACAGTTATCCAGAAACTTTTTTTATGTAAAAAAATGAATATAAAAATATTTATATAAAAAAATCTATTATATCATTAATGTATTTATCTAATTGTTATATCTAAATTTTCAGGAAGCATTCGTCCAATAATATTAAACATTCAATGTAAACTTACATGTGAGTGGCGTTCTAAATATAATTGGGGCTCTCTTTTATTACGCACGAATCGATCATAGTGTATTGCAAATTTCATTATTATGAGTGGATTCTTGCATTCATGAACTCTTGCAAGTACTGGTAGCGTGGGGCGAAACACACGTGCTATGAGTATTAATCAGAAGCAGAGTTGACTCCCTACATGAATACAATTTGAACCGATACAAAATTCAGCTGTGTCGCGTGAATGTTTACGAAGAAGATGATAATATGCTTATTTGGGGAGATGGGTTCGTCAATTTCATAGAAGCTACAAATATATGAGTGAAAAAGTGGGCCACAAACGTTTGCGTTGGAAATGGTATAAAGTGCACAATGCTGTTTGTTACAATCAAACCATTCTATTTGCGGTAAATATACAGCGTTTTACTTGTTGAGTTAAAAAAAAAGAAGTGGATTGGCCTTTTTTACTATTATATTATAATCAGACTACACACATACACACACATCGAAATATATATATATATATATATATATATATATATATATATATATATATATATATATATATATATAAAAGTGAACATGTCTGCGTCTGTATCTGTATGCCTGTGTGTGTGTCTGTGCACATTTCCCTATGCAATAATTCTGTCAATTTTAAGTCTACAGACTCGAAATTTTATATACAGGGTACTGAGATTAAGGAAAATCTATGTGATTGGTTTTCGGCCAAAAATGTGTGTGTTAATTGGTCAAAGTTCAACGATTTGACATTTGAGAACTCTACAAAACGCCTCCGACAATTTTGGGTCTAAACACTTGAGATTTTAGTTATAAGTTCCTTGGACAAGGATCTAACTTTATAAATTGATTTGAGCCCAAAACAATAAATGTAAAGGGGGCGTAATACGGGTCAAAGTTTAAAAAATTGACTGTTGTTTTTGTTTGTTTGTTTTTGTTTGTTTTTTTTGCTCAGCATACACCTCCAAACACCCGGGCAACGCCGGGCACCTATGCTAGTACGTATATATTGTTGTTTAATTTATAAAAGTGAACATGTCTGTGTTTCTGTGTGTCTGTGTGTCTGTGCGTCTGTGTGCCTTGTGTCTATATTTCGCTACGCAATAACTCTGTCAATTTTAAGTCTACAAACTCGAAATTTGATATATAGGGTACTGAGATTTGGGAAAATATTTGTACTTTGTATCCGGCTAGAATGATAGCTGTTAAGTGGTCAAAGTTCAACGATTGGACCTTTGAGAACTCTACCAAACTCCTCCGACAATTCTGTGTCTAAACACTTGAAATGTTATATATAGGTTCCTTGGAGAGGGGTCTAACGTAACAGCTCGATTTGAGCCCAAAACAATAAATGTAGAGTGGTCATAATAGGGGGGCAATGTTAAAAGAAATTACCGCTTCTTATTATTTTTATTTTTTTGCTCAACATACACCTCTAAACACCCGGGCATCTCCGGGCTTAAATGTTAGTATATCTATAAACGTTAACGTGTCTGTGTGTGTACATTTCCCTACACAATAACTCTATCAATTTGAAGTCTACAGACACGGAATTTGAAATAGAAAATGCTGAGATTTGGGAAAATATTTCTGGCTGGTGTTTTGCCAGAAATTTGGCTGTTAAGGGGGAGGGGCAAAGTTTTACCATTTGACCTTTGAGACCTCTACCAAACTCCTCCGACAATTTTTGGTCTAAACACTTGAAGTTTAAGATATATATATTCCTTGGGCATTGATATAACATAATAACTTGATTTCAGTCCCAAACAATAGATGTTAAGGGGTAATAATAGTGGTCAATGTGAAAAAACGGCCGCTTTTTCATTTCTTTTTTTTTTTTTTTTGCTCAAAACACACCTTCAAAAACACGGGCAACGCCGGTCTGAAATGCTAGTATATCTATAAAAGTGAACGCGTCTGTGTGTGTGTCTGTGTGTTTGTGTGTATCTGTGCACATTTCCCTAAGCAAGAACTCTGTAAATTTTTCGTCTACAAACTCGAAATTTGATATACAGGGTACTGAGATTAGGGGAAATCGATGCGATCGGTTTCTGGCCAGAAATTTGGCGATTAGTATGTCAACGTTCAACGATTTGACCTCCTCCGACAATTTTGGGTCTACGCACTTGAAATTTTAGATATAGGTTCCTTAGACATGTATCAAACTTAATAACTTGATTTGAGCCCAAAACAATCAATTTAAGAGGGGGCATAATAGGGATCAAAGTTTAAAAAGAAAATTGACCTCTATGGTCTCTTCCAAATTACTCAGGCAATTTCTGGTATAAATATTTGAAATTTTACATAAAGGGTATTCAGAGATAAGACAACCTTTTTCATCAGTTTGGGTCGAAAAATTTTAGTAACCAATATATGTATGTATGTATGTATGTATGTATGCCTGTTTGCATGGCTGCCTTAAACTCTCAATAGAGGCAACGGATTTTATCAAGATCAGTATCGTTTAAAAGGTAGACCTTTCATACGACAAATATCGGAAAAACGGCTCAAAACATTAATATCTTCCCCTTCGCCTAGGCACTTTTGTACAGGGGGTCACTATTTTCGCCGATATTTTTTTAAGTTATCATCTCCTTTAGATTGTCTAGCCTTAATTTAAAAAAAAATGTTGCATCCGGTTTGGCGGTTGTCGTAACACCATAAACGTTAAGTTAAACCCCGTTCTATCCTCCTTTGCGGTACGGGTTCGAGTCTACCTTCCTACTACCACTACAAATCTAATTAGGTCCCGTTTCTTAGTTGTTTGTCCTAATGAAATGAAATTTTGGGCATAACTAATTTATTATATTCAAAACATTACATAAAAATTCTAGGGTATTTGGCCATTTTTTCTCCGTTCTACAGAATATGTTCTAGTTGGCTTTTGTTTTTTGGGGGGTCACGCTGTATATATATATATATATATATATATATATATATATATATATATATATATATATATATATATATATACAAAGGTAGAAATGTAATACATATATATGTATGCATATTATACTTATAGTAATATATATGCACATAATTGCATTGATATATCTGTGTAACGGCACAATATATATATATATATATATATATATATATAAAATAAAAGTTACAATAAGTTTACTAAGGTAAACAAAATGGTAAACTTAAAATATATTGTAAGTATTAAAGAGTTAATATTTGCAAGTAAAATAAACTCAGCCAGATATAAAAAGCTCAATAAAACCGAAAAGGAAATAGAGCTTATAATATGAACAAATGATTAATAAAATATGTTAAAAGACATCTTGAAAAAAGTTAAAAACATATTTAATTTTAAAAAAGGAAGCACAAGATAAGTGGATAGTCCTTAATCCGCGGAGTTTCGAAGAAATACTCTCCTTCTACTCAGAGGGTAGGAATTAGCAAAATGCAGGATCGGATTTTGCATATAAAAGTATTTAATGAAACTACAAGTAAGCCAAAGATCTTACTTGATTAAAAAAAAGGTGAGGTAAGGGGAACAGGAGGCAAAAGAAAAATAATAAAAAGATTTCACATGAATGGATAGTCCGGTGAAGGGTAAAAATCCAAAAATGGTAAAATCCAAAACGGTCGAATTTAAAATTTTAATCCACTGGGTAAATTCCAAATGGTCCAAAATCATCCAAAAGGCAGAGTTTCTTAGAAAAAAGTGCCAATGGAATGAATTGCAAATCATTAAAAGAAAAGTACTAGAGATAATATTTGAAACACGTCTGTCAAGGCTGCATGAATCAAAAATTTTTTTTTGATTCATCCAGCCTTGACAGACGTGTTTCAAATATTATTTTTGATTTTTACCCTTCACCGGACTATCCATTCATGTGAAATCTTTTTATTATTTTTCTTTTGCTTCTTTTTTTAAAATTAAATATGTTTTAACTCTTTTTCAAGATGTCTTTTAACATATTTTATTAATCATTTGTTCATATATATATATATATATATATATATATATATATATATATATATATATATATATATACATAGTGAGAGAGAGAAAGAAAGAGAGAGAGGGGAGTCGATTATCTCTTTCTTTCTATATTATATATACATATATATGCATGTATATCTATCTCTATATGATACCTATATATGTATATATATATATATATATATATATATATTGTGAAATTATATATAAGTGTGCATATGTGTATCTGTTTCTATGCATATAAAAGTAACCGCTTTTAAGATGAAGACATATATAAGTACAAAACTGGTGCATGGTCGAATTTTTCATCCTGGTTTAACGATCTGCCTTAGTGAACTCTTAATTTAACGGTGATTGTATATGTTATACTTTTCTAGACACGTGATAATTTTCTTCGGGGAGGGGACGACAATGAATGTCTTCCTAATGAAATCATTTTATAATATATTAAGAGATGATATAGCGACAAATCCGCGGATGATTGTACATGCACACATATATGCATATATATTCGAGAGTGTATTTACTTGGAATTATGTAAATCGAGTTTCTGCATTATATATATATATATATATATATATATATATATGTGTGTGTGGGGGGGTGTATAGATAGTTATGTTACACATATACTGACAGGATGTTTTAATCTAAACTAAACTTATAGACATATATACTTATTTATTCATCTGTTATTATATACAGTGCCGACAAAAAGAATATCCGCACTCATAAGTTAAAAAAAATGAAAATTTAAGCTAAATTCAATGTAACTGTTTAAACAACCTATACCTCATTTGGTTGGGCTTTCATTCCTGTATAATTTTACTTCTTCCTCGATTATTTGAATTTAAATATTCTAGTTTTCGCGCCAATTGGTAAAAATAAGTTCAAATTGAGGAAGCAAAATGGAAGTCCGTAGCATCAAATTCGCTTAAAACCAGCTGAAATAATTGTAATAAATCAGTTTGAAATATCCACCATCAGGCAGCAAAGCATCTCTAATCCTAATTGCTGCTGTTCTAAGTTATACACCGTAGCATTTAGTCCATATGCCACGACTTTCTTATAGTGATCATCAGGATCTAAGTAATGTCCACCTTTCTGGTTTATCCAATCGAGCAGATTGAAATATGATGAGAAAACGGTAGGAAAGACTGTGCAAAAGCACTAAAACACCGGTAGTGTTCGTGATGCCCGTCAATCTGGTCGTACTAGAGTTACTTCTAACAGGGAAGACAATGCTATAAAGATCCGCAGCCTCCATAACAGATTGTAAACGGCTACCCAAATCCAACAACAGTGCAATCCGTGTTAAAAAGTGTCCCCCCTTCTACTGTCAATAATAGATTAAAGGAATTTAATTTGCGAGCATTTGTTGCAAGACGCAAGTCAATAATTTCTGTAAAGAACAGAAAGCTCCGTCTGGACTTCGTCAGATGCAATGAAGATCATGACTCTTCATATTGGTCAAAATGCTTTTTTAGCGACGAAAGCAAATTCAAAATGCTAGGCAGTAATGGTAGGCCGTAGGGTCGTCGGAGGAAAGACGAAGGATTTACTTCTTGGTGATCAGTTTCAACGCTGCAAGGTGGTGGAGGCTCAGTTTTGGTGGGGGGCATTTTTAGTACCAATATTTCAGGGCCTATAGTTCGCTTGCAAGGTCGGATTAATTCGATCAATTATATTAATATGTTGACTGAGAATTTTCTACACGTCTTTCGTCGGAATTTGGATGATAATACTATCTTCATGAAGGATAGGGCTCCCATTCATACAGCTGGCAATGTCAAGAGGTTCCTGGAAGAGCATGATATTCTGTGTTTGGATTGGCCTGCATAATCTGCAGACGCCAATCCTATCGAAACCTGCGGCATTTCATCAAGCAGCAACTACATAATGATGAAATTTCCAATTTGGAAGAACTTTGGAAAAATATTAAAGAAAAGCGGGATTCCTTTTCCTCGGAGTATTGCCGCAGTCTAATTATAGGAATTTCCAAAACATTAAAGACTGTCAAATTGCAGAAGGGCTATGCTACTAAATATTAGCTAGTTCATCGTGTTCCTGTTGTGTCTGTGTTGCATTAATGTCCTTAAGTTACATTTAAAAAAACAATTTTCCATTGTGTGGACTTTCTTTCTGTCTGCTTTATTTGAAGTTTTTTTGTTTTTTTTTTTAATTGCGGTGACAACCACAATATTTCAAGGAAAAGTCAAATATTAACACATAAAATTATAGAAGGATAAAAGGTCGAATCAATGAGGAATAGGTTGTTTAAAGTTACATTAAATTTAGCTTAAATCTTCCATTTTCGAAAGAATTACAAGTGCGGACTTTCTTTTCGCCGCCTGTGTGTATATATACAATGTATATGTATATATATATATATATATATATATATATACATATATTTATATACATACATGTGTGTATATATATAATGTATATGTATATATATATATATACGTATATTTATATACATACATGTGTGTATATATAATGTATATGTATATATATATATACATATATTTATATACATACATATACATATATATATATATATATATATATATATATATATATATATATATTCATACATATATTACGATCAATATTGCTATAAACCGTTACAGAAATAGTAGCTACAATGTTCACATCAATTAAATTCGATAAACCTCCTGTGGCCAAGCACGTTCTTAATATTTACAAACTGAAGCCTGGATATGCTTTTTTTTCATTTACCTTTAAAGATTGAATAAAAATCACTTCAAGAAAAATAAGATTAATCTCGCGGGAATATAATTTGCACTACTGATATAGACATACGGATAACATAAATTATTATTCTCTTATGCCGTAATGCATCTTGAGGTTAAATAAATATTATTTCACAATAATATCATTTGACTCAGGTGAATAGATTCTATGAATTCGAATCTTAGGTAAGATGCGTTTAGATCTCGTAGATAAAATGATAATATTTATAAAGAGAAACATAAATTGTGTCATCAAATAATACATCAAAGTACCTATCAACGAAACACAAAATAACAAACAGACACACCCACACGCACGTGCATGCACACATTATATTAAATTACCGATAAAATAATGTAAATACGAGGTGATTTTAAAAAAAAAACTATTATAATCAGTATGAATTCTTGAAAAGATAGTTATAGTTTTTGCAAGACGTTAGTTTAAATACATGCAAAATAATCTTCTAATAAAAGACTTTGGATTATAATATTAAATATAGTCTCTAATTTCCTATAATGAATATATATATATATATATATATATATATATATATATATATATATATATATATATATATATATATATAATAAAATTATATTAATTTCTATGAGCTTTTTCTCTTTAGGTTCAGTTTTTGTCAACAGTATTAGGTTTACTTTATAATACACTTAATAATATATACAAAATTTGATAATAGTTCCTCTTGTCCCCAAATACAGATAGTTATACGTTAATGTCGTGTTCTTTCTTATATTAGTAATGCCATTATTTGAAAAAAAATAGCGTTTGTAAAGTTACATTTGTTTATTTCAGAATAACCATTAAAATCATGTTATGAAAAAAATAGTTACAAGATTATTTATTTTGTATTTTTTTTAGCTGTTGTTTATTTTAAGAAACATAATGAATCATATTTGCTATTATTCATTGTTCCTTTTAACACATTATTTCTATCAAATTAGAATGTGCGAATATATTTATTTTCCTGTATTTTTTGTAACGTGTTTTCCAAGTATTTACGAACATTACTTTTCCTTTTAGACAGATAGTGTATATAATGTTTATGATTCATTAAATTTCATAACAGAAATAATACATGAATCAAGTTTGAGGTTGTATAGTATACACGTGCATCCACGTTTTTCAACATTATTTATAAATACATTGACTCGTCAAAATATAAGTATGTATATAGAGTTTAGCTCCGTAACAAGTAATACTGAGTTGCGGATGATTCCAATATGTTGATTACACTATAAAATATGGTATTGAGGGTGGACTGAATGGAATGCAGTACAAGTATACATATATATATATATATATATATATATATATATAAACTTTATATATGTTTTTCGTAAGCATTAAAATATTACTAAAAATTCATGAGTTTAACTAGGAGAATCTTCCTTGTCATTGTGCACTCTTGTAAAAACTTTCTTTAATTCATTTGATATCTTATCTCTCAACTGTATTTACATGTATATACATATATATATATATATATATATATGTGTGTATATATATATATAGAGAGAGATGGATAGATAGATAGATAGATAGATAGAGATAGAGATATAGATATATATAAGTGCGTGTGCGTCTGTGTGTATATATACTATTCACCCACACACATATATACACAACCACAAACACACAGGCACATACACATACACAAATACACCCCCGCACACACACACACACACACATATATATATATATATATATATATATATATATATATATATATATATATATAACTACTTCATTTACTCACATGAAATTAATGTACGAAAGTATAGATTCATGCGTAAACTTTCCGTATTTACTTCAAAATTGCTCAATACGTAGGTAGAGTTATTTAGTAATTTATCAGATATATATGGCGATTAAGCTACACTGAATATTCGGCGTTTCATCCACTCTAAGCCTGAGGAATTCTACAGTGAATGAACGCCGAATATTCAGTGTAGCTTAATCGCCATATATATTTTATAAATTACTATATATATATATATATATATATATATATATATATATATATATATATATATATACCAGCTGTAACCGGCCACGCGTTGCTGTGGCTCAGTTTGTTAAAATGGAACACATGTGAAAGTAGAGAAAAGTTTGATTCTTTTTTTCAAGAGAATGTACAAATTATTTATTTTTTTAAGAGATGTTAAGAAAATAAACAGAAAAATACTTCCATAATGAATTATGCAAAAAAAAAAAAATAAATAAAATGTTTATATAGTGTTTCAATATGCTTATAAATTACGATAAAACTTGCTGAGTATGCACTGTTTTACGGTTGTTGTAAGAATGGAACGGAAACTTAAATTTCGCTTCATTTTAATCTTTCTTATTTTTTTAATTGTGCCCCCAAACGAATATAATCAAAACAGTAACATTCAACAATTGTACTTTATGTATATAAAACACAAAATGGGTGTTCGTATTACTGTACACATAGATTTGAAAAAGTTGTCAAAAAACAAATATATAACAAATAAATGTTATCAAAGGCAAGATAAGTTACTTTTCTGCCAAACTGGATATATTTTTTGTGTTTTTATTCAATGGAACATATTTATTCAGCTCGAAAAACATACAGTGTTTACCGATGTATTCGAAAATTCAAGATGGCGTCTCACACCCTCTTTAACACCGTAAGTATGGAAAAAGGTGTTATAAATAAAAAAAAAAAAACTATACAAAATACTATTAAAACCCGCCGAATATATGTCAACCTATGTCACGGTAACATATATTGAGCGAGTTTTTAACAGTATTTTATCCGGTTTTTTTATTTATAACATCTTTTCCCACACTTACCGTGTTAAAGAGAGAATCAGACGCCATCTTGAATGTTCCAATACATCGGTAAACACTGTATGGTTATCGAGCTGAATAAACATGCTACATTGAATAAAAACACGAAAAATATATCCAGTTTGGTAGAAAAGTAACTTATCTTGCCTTTGATAACATTTATTTGTTATATATTTCTTTTTGGACAACTTTTTCGAATCTATGTGTACAGTAATACAAACCCCACAACATATTTATTTAATTTTTTTTTTTTTTAAGTTAATAACGAAAGGGAAATAATTCCATTTTTAAACGAAAAAGTCAGTTTACCTAACTTACTCTATTAATGCTATTTTTTAAGCAAGAAAAAAAAGATAAATATCCAGATACGCTACTACAGAACACCGACCACTCTAATTTGTTTTTTTATAGGTAATTGAGGTCGCTGACAACGAATCTGATAGTAAAACTTGGGGCAAATTTACCGTTTGCATGGTATTTACCCCTGAACCCACGAATTTCTTTTCACCATTTTGCAGCATCCGTTTGTGCTACGCGCATGCACGCTGTAGCATAAACGACGGCTTCACCAAGTAAACTATGTTGGGGGGAGGGTTTTTTTTAGGACATAGAATTTTCTGATTTTCAATAATACATTATAGCGCTTTTTGGGGGGAAAATTTTATATTAGCTGAAAAAGAAATAAAATAAGAAAAGGAAAGCACACTAAGTTGGAGTATGTGGGGTAATTTATCTGTTTTTTTTTTTACCTGGAACAACGAATTTTCAAATTTTCCGTAAGTAACTCACCGACATTTACCAATTAGAACACCATTTAACATTTTCCGAAGATTTTACTTTGTACATTAGGGGCGCGAGCGGAGGGGGCGCGAATGTGATGTTGGCGCGTGCGGGCCCCAACATCACATCCTCCCCCAAACAAATTAGAGTGGTTGGTGTTCTGTAGTAGCGTACCTGGATATTTACCAAAAAAAAATATTTAGGTTTGGCTCCTAAACTCTTCACCCTAAATAATTTAGGTGACTGAAATAGGAATCTAATTGAATCTTTAATTTCCTGAATCGTATCCGATAATTCATTTTTCTTCGAGTTATATTGAATACATAAATACGGACGTTAGGGCCTTTTTTCGTAATGTTACTGTAAAAATTATTTTTTATTGTTACAAATTACGATGCTTTAAAAAAAGCAAAAATAAATTCTTGCGTTTTTTTATTTACTACTGAAAACCATAACTTTAGTAAAGGTATTTTTTGTTTAAACAAAATAAAACATTTTCACCAAGAGTTAAGTTAAAATAATTAGTTCATTATATTCTGCGATCATTATTTGAAAAATACTGCAATTTTCATTAAAATTCGTTAATTTCCTGATTTTTGGTGAATTTTAAGTAAAGGGAGGAATCAAAATGTGTATACACTTTGAGCGTCGGCATTCATTTTGCGACCAGGTGTGGTTAATTTAAATTAAAGTCCAATCACATGGTTACATTATCAATACACCCATTGAAAATTTACCGATATTGTAAACACATTCTGTTTATATTAAGCCTGTGGTGTTCTTTTAGTGATGCAATGTTGTCAACTGAGATTTAAAAAAAAACCCGCGAGATCAGGAGAAAGAAATGTCCAGAAAATCGCTAGCCAGTTTGGCAGAAAAGTAACTTATCTTGCCTTTGATAACATTTATTTGTTATATATTTGTTTTTTGACAACTTTTTCGAATCTATATGTACAGTAATACAATACGTGTACAGTAATACAAACCCCTTCGGGGAGATTGAAATGCCCCTACCTAAAATATACTTGGAAAAATCGATTTTATAGTGATGAATGGTTAGTTGAAAAAAAGGTGAAAAACAAAACAAATAATCCATAAATAATTGTTACCAAAGGCAATAAATGCTACTTTTTTTACTTACATGGATGAGTTTATTTTATGATTTAAAGTATTTTCAAGCAATCTAATGCGAGTGTCTGGGTGCCAAATACCTCCAGATTTTCTAGAATTTCCCGCTAGATTGTAAACGAAATCTCCAGATCTAGCAGGAAAACCGCTAAATTGTAACACTGGTCACGTGACAGGAAGCGGTAATAAATAATTGTCCCTAAATAAAAAAATAGCCTCTCGGTACAAAGAAATCCAGCTATTTATCATAGAAAAATTAAGTATAATGTTATAATTAAAAAGAAATATATAAAAACACACATGGATATAGTAAACATATTATACCAAAACGTGGAAGCCATCCGTCCAGTGGTTTTTTAGACAATTAACTCCGAACGAACCAACATTTACATTTTATATACACACACACACACACACATATATATATATATATATATATATATATATATATATATATATATATATATATATATAGGGGGTGTGCCTGTGCGTTTGTGTGTCTCTGTATATGTTGCCCCTCTGTGGATGTGTGTATATGTTCTGATGTTAAATATCAAGGTGTGTACGTATGTCGCCTTTTGACATATTGCTGGATCTAAAGGAGTGGAACACGACGAGTGTTTGCGAGTTATTTGAATTATATACAATCAAATGGGGTAAATAAAAAAAAGAAATGTCAGAAAAATGTTCTTAAAATAAATGTGCATATTTTATCAGAATTAAAATGTCTATGTAGAGATTATTAATAGAAATCGGTGAATACAAAGCAGGTGTCTTCAATAAGTTTCTAGATAGTTTGTACACTCATCTAAAATTGCCGTAGACATTTCAAAATCCAGTATGTTATTACTATATTTTTTTATGAGATGCAATTCTTAATATGAAGAACTATATGCATAAGATTATGTAATACACTCTAGAAAATGTCATAGATTACTGTTCCACAATCTTGCATGAATCGAGCATCAGTTTTTGAGTGGCATAAAATAGTAAATATATTAAGGAAGGCACGGGAGCTTTAAGGAAGGATGTGAGCTGTGGGAGGAGTATAGAAGTTAGATCACTATAGTTAATTAGCCGAAAATTAATTTATTGGATAAGGACCGTCGTGTCTCTACAGAGACAATAAGTGCACAGTTGGATGTAAGTGTGGGAACTGTATGCACAATTATTCGCAAAAAACTTAAGATGAGGAAATTAGCGCGAGGTTTGCCCTTTGGGTGCTCATAGAAGATCAGAAAGTAAGAGATTTGCATGACGGCAGGAAGATGGTCGAGCTGATCACTTCAGACCCCGCAATTTTTATGCTCTGGTAACCGACGTTGAAATTTGTATCTACTGCGATGATCCACAAGGGCATTAGCTGCAAGATTAGGCTTAAGATTAGTTCAGGATGAGATTCCGGCAGAATGGTCAGCAGTTTTCAAATGACGTCAGTGGTATTTCCGCTTGGATATGCAGCAGTTCTCTATTCCGTTTTTGTCAAAGATAATTTGAGAAATATGGCCATCAATACAGTTATTCCTTCTCCCTTCAGTCAACACCTTATATACTGTGACTTTTGAATGTACACTAGAAGGCTTTAATGTAGCCTTCTAGAAATTGTTAGAACGGTACAAAAAGTTCTTTACGTCCACATGAGATTACTATGGAGGTGATTAGTATTTCATGTGTGCATTATCAATAAATGTACGGATACTAAAAAAATTCTGGAAAGTTAATCCACCTCGTTGTTCTCCGATCATTCCTGGATGTTGATGGACGTGCACTCTTCATTTGTTAATCAAATTAGCCATTACGTCATTATAACGTATGTATTGAACACTGCTATATATAATTTACACTTGTGTAATTTTGCTTTTATAGAAAGGTATCCACAGAAACACCTTAATTATATTTAATGGTATTAAGATGACGGAATAGCATATGATAATTATTTTATGAGTCAGCAAAAATCACGTGTGATATTTTAGGTGTACCGCTCGAAACACTGTGCAAATACCCGAACATAACAATATACACTTTAAGAAAGTCGAAGATAACATATACTGAAATTGTGTAAAAATTACACTCGAGATGAAAGCAGTAGTCTGAATATACAAATAATTCGAATGACCTATCATTATCTAAAAAAATAGATAAACCATTCATTTGAAGATTTTACACGGTTAAATAAGTTCTTTCCTCACGCTTCTGAAAGATATGCTACAATTCCAGAAAGTTTGGAACATCAAGCCAGCGTCACTAATGCACGAATACTCTAAACTTTTAAAGATTTCTTGTGCAGAATCGACAATATACATAGGTAGGGCGCCTCAGACAGTAAGCATAAACTGATATAGGTAAATTGATGAGAAACAACGTCCTGAGAGGATAGATTTCCTCGGACTCTGTATAACATCACTAGAGATAGATCCAATATGGTTAAGACTGAGCCAAACTGCCGATGACGCATCTACGCTTGGTTACACTATAGCTTAATCAGGCTGTGCCGTGAATATAAAAGTAGTTAAAGCTATTCCTGTATAAATGTAAAAGTACAGAGCTGGGTTTAATTCATGACTCAATACTCAAAGCACCTTTTATCAAGAGGCCGATGTGAACGTAATTGATAAATTAAGGAAACTTATGCTCTCTTCAGTGTCGCATTTTCCTATTAATACAAGTTCTTAGTTTTCTAATAATTATAAAATAAGCT
Source organism: Euprymna scolopes (assembly GCF_053919585.1). Taxonomy (NCBI): domain Eukaryota; kingdom Metazoa; phylum Mollusca; class Cephalopoda; order Sepiida; family Sepiolidae; genus Euprymna; species Euprymna scolopes. Next base: position 40,878,398 of record NC_136482.1, read on the forward strand.
ATTCGAGATGTGTGGTACATTTTTTCTCAAAAATAGAAAGATGGGAAGCCTGCAAAGATAGAAAAAGGACACTAGAACGAATATTACCCTGCCCTTTAACTTACTAGAAAAAAGGCTTAGCAATTTATCTCATGACAGAAGAACTGATACTGCAATGAGCTCGTCTACGGAAAAAAAGGAGGTAATGTTTAGGAGTATTGATTATAACCACGTAAAAGACAGTATACTTTCTCGAAATGAAAACTTAAGGACATAAGCGAGTATATAATGCCAATATCCACTGCATCACACAACCTCTGAATTCTGCATTAAAACCCCTGTTTACCTAATTTAATTCGAATTTTAAGGCAGGAACACCTAGATAAATTACAAAAATATTTACAATGTTTTTATTGAGAAAAATTGTTGTTCGCAATATAACGTTTTGTTTTACAATAAATTTGTTTCAGAAAACCTATGCGTAAAATCTGCAGAACTATGAGCTCGAAAACAAATGACCCACTATGAAGACGCCTGCTTAAAGATGGCATAGTATTACGCTAAAATTAATGGTTTTATCATAACAAAGAAAGCAGTGACCTGTATGTTCCAATAAATATTGACAAAGAAATCTCTTCGATATGTACGTCGCAGAAATATAGGGATACACATATATGGTTGCTTGGTATTATATATATATATATATATATATATATATATATATATATATATATATATATCAATGGCTTTACTTCGCGAACGAAGATTCTTTGAAGGTGGTTGTCCACCTCAACTGCAGACACGTTTGTGGCTGATGAGCCCAATGCGAGACAAGCAGGCTCGGCCACAGCGGCTGCATTCAAAAGTTCCATCAGGTGCGGTTGCTGAGACTTCCCGAATCTTCCTCTTGTAGCGCCTTTCGCGCAGGATCTCTATGCGAGAGAATTCAAAGGAGGTGACGACCTGGTGGACTGTGCGTCGCCAGGTGACACGGTCTGCAGCAAGAGTAAACCACTTGCGTTTGTCAATGTGACAGGCTTCAAGTGACTTCTTCAGAGAGTCCTTGTAATGTTTCTTCGGAGCTCCTCTATCACGAGAGCCGGTGGATAGTGCGCCGTAAAGAGTTATCTTGGGCAGTCGGTGATCCTCCATTCTGGAGGCGTGTCCTGACAAGCGCAGTTGTGACTTTAGAAGCATAGCCTCGATGCTGGTGGTCCTCGCCCGCTGGATGACCTCAACATTGGTGACGTAGTCATACCAGAGTACATTGAGGACGGTGCGGAGACAGCGCTGATGGAAACGCTGAGGAGTCGTATATGATGGCTGTAGGTTACCCATGTTTCAGAGCAGTAAAGAAGGGTTGGAAGTACTACGGCTCTGTAGATTTTTGTGTCCTTCCTCAGGTGTTTATTCCGCCAGACTCTGTTATATAGTCTGCCAAAAGCACTGTTCGCCTTGGCTAGTCGGATATCGATTTTCTTGTCGAGCTTTGCATCTGAGGTGATAGTGCATCCCAGGTAGATGAACTGGTGTACTGTCTTTAGCTCGGTTTCACATATGTGGGAAGGGTTGTATTCTTCCCGAGGAGCGGGCTGGTGGAGGACCTCTGTCTTTTTCATGCTGACCTCGAATCCAAATAACCTGGTCAGCCTTTTCGAAGCAGGATGTGAGATGCTGCAAGGCTCTTTCGGTATCGGCAACAAGAGCTGCATCATCGGCAAAGAGAAGGTCTCGAATCATATGCTCGAATGTCTTTGTGCGGGCTTGCAGCCTTCTGAGGTTGAACAAGCTGCCGTCAAGGCGATATCGGATGTAGATCGCATTGTCGTTGTCGTCAAGGTATTCGGTTGCATATTTAAGCAGCAGGCTAAAGAAGATGCTGAACAGAGTCGGTGCTAAGACGCATCCCTGTTTCACGCCGTTGTTGATGATAGGTTGTTATTCACTCTGATTTGGGCGCTCTGATTCTCATGCAGCTAAATAATCATGAGTTATTATGATAGGTCATGTGGAGTTAGTTATGATAGGTCATGTGGAGTTAGTTATGATAGGTCATCGGTTTGTATAGCGACGTCTTCTTTATCAATTTTTAAATTAACTCTGTGACTATGTTTATGTGTGTGAAGACCGATGTCTGATGTACACTGCTTAGCACAGATTATGCACAGGATTTTGATTTTGATTGTCAATGGCAGCCGTTTGTTAGTATCTCAGTGTGGGACGCCCCGTAACTGTTCGCTCATCCTTGTTGTTGAAGAAAGCTATCTCGTTATCACAGGTGGAGCGTCAGGTGTGTCTGTCAGCTGCCTCAGTCTAAAAATATTGAAGCATATATTGCAGCGCGTTATGGAAAGCATGATGCAGTAGCGTTTCCTCAGGCAGTCGACGTTTTCATGACTGTAAGTGAGCTGATCGAATATAACTATTCGAGGTAGTGTCGGAGGGCAGCTGATGTCGTTGCATAACGATCGAAGATGACGGCGAATGAATGACCCTGGAGGGGCAACTCTACCTCTTCTACACATCTCTGAATGGGACAACTTGTGCCACTAATAGAGGGCGAAAATCTGATGTAGTCGTCTAATGTGAAATGACTCCAGCAGTCTGATATGATGGCGATGCGACACCTAAGCTTCGGAACCGTACAGGGCGGTGGGTATAACGACTGCGTAGTACACACCGACCCTTGCATGGGTCATGAGATTGCGGTTGGCGAACACTCGGTCATTCAGGCGGTCGAAAGGAGAAGAGTCGGGATTAAGGTCGCAGGAGAATGAGAGATTAGAGCAAAGGTATGTGAAATTGCTGCTATTCTTTAGAGGGATATCGTTGACAGTGAAGATAGGAGAGGCAGTTGGAGACACGTTTAGTTCAGTATTCCTTGTGTTGACATCAAGGCCAGTCGTTAGTAGATCTTGGTGAATACGTCAAGGCCTCGTTGAAGGCGGCTGAACGAATGGCTAAGAAATGCAGCATCATCACCATACTGTAAGTCGAAGATGAGCTCTTCAGAGATTTTATTCCTGGCCTGTAGACGTTACAAGTTCAAGGGGCTGCCATCAACACGGGAATGGACAGCAACTGCATCAGGAGATTGAACGTCACGGCGCGAAGCAAAGTTACAGAAATCAGAAACCGGTTGAAAATAGCAGAAGACAAGACGCATCTCTGCTTCACACCGACATTCACTGTCCGATTCTGCACCTGTCATGTTAACACGAGCACGCATGTCAGTATGAAACTGCTAGAGGACTGACAAAATTTCGCAGGGTAACTAAACTTCCGGAGAATACTCCATAACAGCTCACAGTACACGGTGTCGAAGTGGCATATCTCATAGTTTTTGCTAACTCTGGCGTAAAAACCGCCCAGGAGAATGCCCTTATCGCTGCGTGGAGTATTCCTGACAGTTGCTGTGAGGTTGTCATAGAAACGATCTTTAACGTCCATCTCCGAAACAAGAATAGGGGTATAGGAACTGATCAGCGTGGCATTACGGCGCATGACCACTGAAAACTGTAATGTCCTGAACCATTCATCGGCACACATTAGTGTCTCGAGTAGATGGCGAAGCAGAGATTACCGGATGGCAAATCCGACACCGTGAATGTGACGCGCATCCGTCAGGATACCTTTCCAGGAAAAGGTATAGCACTCGCCGACCTCCTTAAATGACCCTTCAGCAACAACACTCGTCTTACTAAGTGCAGCGATATCAATGCTGTAACGGGCGATCTCCATGGCAACTAAGGCGGTGTGAAAAGATTCTGACATTCTAGGTAGCGACCGTTAGAGTTCGCTATTTGCTATTCTTTATTGTTCGACCGCAAATGGAATGTCACGGTTGATGCGGCTGTCAACCAAGAAAACTTTGGACAGATAATGTTTAAATCACGTTTTTCAGCCCTATCCTCCATTTGCAGGTGAGTTGTGCGGTTCCTAAATACGACTGCTAAGTCACCCTGGTAGACCGAAGAGAGATTCTGTTCTGGACCCAAACTCTAATCGACCATTTGCCAAAGAGGTATATTCTGCAGGAGACAAGCTATAGGTGTGCAGCTCTATCCAGTGCCAGCCTCCTTCACCCGTTATCCCGTCGCCGCAGGTCTTGGATGTGGATGATGAAGAAGATATATTTGCAAAAAGAAATTGTAAGTCTTAGGGAGGGCGCAGAAGCCTTAGTCCACGACCTGGACCGCCTTCCAGAGGGTTCCAGGTGCACGGATGAGAGCCGCGACGATTGGCTCGTTGGTTGGCTGCTGCGTCTTGACGGAAATCCATACTGTCGGAAGTCCGCCTACACGAGGACACCTCAGGGGTCGTTCCGTTTTAGCCCACAGCTGCGTCAGTATTTTACCATCACCAGGACGTGGTCACATGCTGGAAGACCATGATTCTTATACTATGCAGTGCTGATCCTCGAAGGTTTCTCTCAGGGAACGTACCCCTAGATTTTATCTTAAGAAAAACAGCTAAACCGTAAAGCAACAAGGTGTAAATTACTTTCTAGAGTACTGAAACTCGCCTATAGCCAGAAGCTCGATTAGCGAAATAGTTTATTTTACGACGGGCAGGTTGGCTACGGGTAATCCTTATCTCGGTTCTAAAGTGAGTACTCGACCTTTTCCAAAGATATCCCACAGACTAGCGGAGGAAGAAGGCACCTGATTTGTTCTATTGATGTAATAATTTTAACACCGTCATTAATCAATAAACGCATAAATAAAAACCACAGAAAGGGTAGGTGTACTACGCAGACCTTGGTCGCAAGCTTCTGTTAAAAAAGGAAAACCGTTTTAAGGACGTCGAATCTCTTTCATGTGTGTGTCGAGCGTGATGATGAACCCATAAATAATTCAATGTATAAATAAAAGCAATACATGTCCAAAAGAACCAACACGTGTTGTTTTTATATTTAAACTTGAATTTAATTTTACAATGCACTAGTCAAGCATCATGATTGATTTGGCTTCTATAAAAAAAAATTTCAAACGTCCCCGAACTAATCAATGTACTTACTACTGATTTTATGCACTATGTTTTCTGTATATGCAGTAACCGAATTTCTTCAGATCCATTGGGATGTAAGGTTTTTTAAGATAATAATTTTGTTCAAAATGAAGACTTTCTAGTTTAATCGGATTTTTGGATGTATACATAATACTTCTTGATATTATACATTCCAATAAAAAAACGACATAAGAATACTTCAAGATACATTAAGTATTTTGGGTGAAATTCCATATTATCGTCGCAGTAGTTTCGAAGTCCATATGAAACGATCTCACGCACATAATGCTAACAAAGAAATATATTTTTGTTGACACAATTTTTATTAAACTGAAGTGAAAATTGTTTTATGCATTCTGTTTCAAAAATTGGACAGGCGATCTGATTTATTTTTCAATATAAACAGGAAGTTTCCATAATAACAAGTGCATTCTTCTACCATACAGTCATCATGCGCGCTATAGCATAATACAGCCACATACACTCCAAACATATATATATACACACATATACATATATATATATATATATATATATATATATATATATATATATATATATATATATATATATAATATAAAGCTAAATGTATGTATGTGTGTGTGTGTCTGGCCACGAATATGGTTGACTATTTTAAAAAACTGATTACATATAACGAAAGAATATATATCGAGGATCAGGAATGTTATGTGTTATATGGTAGAACGGTGGTTCATTAAAATTGTGGTGTCTTCGTTCGCGCCTGGGCCACAAAGATAAAAATGGAAAAAAATTACAAGGTGTTTTTTTATATAGGTGTACATAATAATACTTTGATAAGTGTGTTTCAACTTAAATAGGGATAGTATATTAAAATTGTTGGGTCTGCGTTCCGGCTGTAGTCCATGGAAATATGGCACAAACTATAATAAAGGCTTTTCATATCTATTTGCGTAAGTATACTTGGATAATTATGTTTCATATATATATATATATATATATATATATATATATATATATATATATATATATATATATATATATATATATATTATTCCTCAATTGGCATTCATTTTTGAGATGAGTATTATATATTAAGTTATTTTTATTTCGGACTATTATTCTCATCTTTATTAGTTGTTGTTTTTGATCTTTTATTGTTGCCACCTGACGACGGCCAGAGAAATAGTTGGCCGAAACGTTGTGAATAAAAAACAATAAAAGATCAAAAACAACAACTAATAAAGATGAGAATAATAGTCCGAAATAAAAATAAATTAATTATGTTTCAGTTTGAAGAAATATGGTATAATAAAATTATTGGGTGTTCGTTCGCGCTTGACCTCCATAGAATGTAAATATGTCACAAAGTTTAACAAGGTTTTTTAAAACGGGGTGAAGGTCCACAATAACACCTTTACTTTAATCTTAAGTCACGTTAGCTTTCATTAAGTTTTTGAAGTTAAATTATATTTCCTCGAATAAATTCACCTCATAAATTCACGTTCGTTTTAAAGTGAAAGTAAAAAAAAAAAAGTCGGAACTTTAGACAATTCTTGACTCAAATTTTGCATAACTCTATATCTTCCTTCTCCACTTGCACGTGCCACTCTTTACAAAAATAGATAAATAGATAAATAATGACGAATAAGAACGTTACGAGTTATCGTGTCAAAAGAAGGAAAATCCTGCTCACATTATTACGTGTCTTTTTAAAAACATTTACATAACCGTTTTATTTTTATTTATATATATATATTTTGTCAGTGTACTAGAAGGAATTCAGTTGATTACATCCCTTTCTGCGTGCCCTTTGCATTACAGCAGTAAAACCCTGAATCCGACGGCGCAATACTACACCGTTCAATAATGTAAAACTGAAATGAAGTTGTTCTGCTTGAAAAGTTCGCCATTTTTTTCTTATTAATATTCATATCGATTATATTCTTAAAAAATAATGTAATTACGTATTTACTTTTTTTAATATCACATTTTGCTTTTTCGGATCATTTTACTAACTTAAGGAAAACTTACTTATTTTTCAAACGGTTTTTGTTTCTTTGTTTTTCGATATTTCGTCGATATTATTTAGTAAGAGTGTTTAGCATAAAAGCCAACAAACGACTACCCGAACAATAATTATACAAGAAATAAATGTTACCATAGTCAATAAAAGTTCAGTTCATGTGATTTTTTTTTGTTTTGAAATAGTTTTTAGTGCTCTTTATTTGAAATAATTTCAGGCAACCGAAATTAAAACGAAATTTGAGGAGATAACTGCTTAAATGAATTTGTACATAAAATACACATGCCATAATCGATTATTCCTCAAGCACAAAATAAAAATATGTTTATAAATATTCCTTACGTTGACGGAACTCTCTTAAATTGTTAACATAGAATGCTCAGGTTCCCCTCCTTTAAATTGAAAAAAAGTCTCTGACATGTTTATTTTTTTTAACCCGTTCGTGAATTAAAAAAAATTACAAACTACTTAAAAATAAAACCCCATGAACTTTTATACCATACAAGTAACTTTTATTTACTATGGTAACATTTATTTCTTGTATATTTATATTATTATATATATAACATTTTCTCTGTGTAAGGAAACATCATTTTATTGATCACTCTTTGCTACGAATGGAAACAAAGTTGATATAAAAAAATATATTTTCGTAGAAAATTATCTTTACTTTCATCATATTTTGCTTAGGGTAAAATTTTCGAGTATCAAAACCTATCTCTTTATAACCCCCTCCTTTTCAGAACTTATCATACTTTCATCAATCACATTCCATTTTTTGTAGGTTGTTTTTGAACACAGTCAACGACGGGTACTTCTGCTAGTATACGTATATATATATATATATATATATATATATATATATATACATACATATATATTTATACTATATATATATATATAGATATATAGATATATATATATATACATCGAGAAAGAGAGAGAGAGAGAGAGAGAGAGAGAGCGAAACAGAGAGACAGGGTATAGAAGAGGAAAGGATGGGCATCATTATAATACAGATGTTTCGCCGTACCACGCTTTTCTCTCTGGTTGGAAATGTTGACGCCCGTATCGAAACCTGATACCAAGATTTGGTATTATATTTTCCCGAGTTCGAATATTTAATAATAAGAAGCGATAGCATTGAGTTAAACAATGTTTTCCTTAGTATCATCAGGTTTACGAGCAGATGAGTTACGCATATAATACAATAGATTTTCTGGTAGTTGCTTCTTCTTTAATATCATAAATTGCGATGTGAAAAGTTGGGCTCGAGGCGAGCACACGAACACACTTGCCATGAACATATAAATCTGAGTTTGCTTCTACTACCTATACAGAGTGTTCAGTCCGCCTAGTAACTTTTGTGTGAACGAACGGACTAAATAAAGCGAGACGACATTGGATTTCGGGGCACGAGTTGTGATCTCTCACGGTGACTAGCACGTAGGTGGGTGGAAATAGGTTGGCAGCTTTCATCAAAAAGTTGAATCAACAGATGCAAACATTCAAAACGTTTTGTTAGACAGTTTACTGCACGTATAATTGCATGCGTTTATTTATTTATCTATGTTGTCTTTTTCCTCAAAATTTCTTCCAAATTACAATATGAATTGCGACTCATCATTTACAGAACATGCATACAATATCTTATTTATTGCGCACTCTAATGTAAAAACGGGTTTACATAATACATACATGCATAAACACATACATACATATATACAAACACACATATATATGCGTGTGTGTGTTTTCCTGTGTGTGTGTGTGTTTTATACTCCTTTATATAAGTTCCAGAAATGCAAATAAAACTTTATGTACTATTGTTTCTAACACGAATCACAATACTCCATCTGATATTTTGGAGGTCACACTATATTTCACTATATTTATGCTTTCAAACAAAAAATAATATAAATAGACGTGATTCATATATATATATATATATATTATATATATATTATATATATATATATTATATATATATTATATATATATATTATATATATGTTATATATATATATATATATATAGAGAGAGAGAGAGAGAGAGAGAGAAAGAGAGAGAACATTATGGGTGGCACGTCATTCCCTTAGTTTGAAATATAATCAACGAATGTTTCGCAATGAAATATGTTTTGACATCGAATGTGACGAAATAGAAAAATATTTCAATTGTATTTATTGATGGACTGCTCTGATTTGAAGAAATATCGCGACGAACATAGAATATATATATATATATATATATATATATATATATATTTATATATATATATATATATATTCTTACATTTCTTGCACACAGATTTATGTCAGATATATAAAGTCAACAGGAGGTTCTTACTAACGATCAATCATTTCCGGTCATTTTAAAGAATGTATATATATATATATATATATATATATATATATATATATATATATATATATATATATATGAGTGTTATAAATGCAATTGAAAATCAGAAAAATATTAAAAGCTTTACTTAATTCCGATTGATATGACATTGTAACAGAATATTTCACTTCTGCTAGTCATAATAATTGTTAAATATATAGTTAATTTAAATAACCAGTAAATATGTATCAATGTCTTTCCTCCCACCAGCGGATGTTTTCGTTTCGAAAATTATCTGTATATTTTCCATGTGTTTCCGGTGACGGCAATCGGGGAAAATCAACTTTATATTTAAACATTTCAAGATGTAGAAATACCTGTAATCTGAATCCGTAATTGTGTCAGAATCAGAAATTTAGTAATAGTATTCTAAGTGGATAAATATTGAAATCGACCGATCACTAATACACTATATCTATCTCTTTCTCTTTCTTTACATATAAAAATGTATCTTTATTCACACACATTTTTTCGTATTTTACTAA